>NW_018396422.1:46962-50576 GCF_000003195.3 Sorghum bicolor | reverse complement strand
GGGACACTGCTATACTATGTGTTTGTGGTTGTTGATAGATTTCTAAGATGGCACATTTATACCATGTCATAAAACTGATGATGCTACAAATATTGCTGATTTGTTCTTTCGAGAAATTGTTCGCTTACATGGTGTGCCCAACACAATTGTTTCTGATTGTGATGCTAAATTTCTTAGTCATTTTTGGAAGACTTTGTGGTTCAAATTGGGGACTAAGCTTTTATTTTCCACCACTTGTCATCCCCAAACTGATGGTCAAACTGAAGTTGTTAATAGAACTTTATCCACTATGTTAAGGGCTGTTTTAAAGAAGAATATTAAGATGTGGGAAGAATGTTTGCCTCATATTGAGTTCGCCTATAATCGTTCATTGCATTCTACTACAAAAATGTGTCCTTTTGAGATTGTCTATGGCTTCTTGCCACGTGCTCCTATTGATTTAATGCCTTTGCCAAGTTCTGAAAAAATAAATTTTGATGCTAAGCAACGTGCTGAATTGATGTTAAAATTGCATGAAGCCACTAAACAAAACATAGAGCGCATGAATGCTAAGTACAAATGCGCTGGAGATAAAGGTAGAAAGCAATTGATTCTGGAACCTGGGGATTTGGTTTGGTTGCATTTGCGAAAAGATAGATTTCCAGAACTGAGAAAATCCAAATTGATGCCTAGAGCTGATGGTCCTTTTAAAGTGCTGCAACGAATTAATGAGAATGCATATAAGCTTGATCTTCCTGCAGATTTTGGGGTTAGTCCCACATTTAACATTGCAGATTTGAAGCCTTATTTGGGTGAGGAAGATGAGCTTGAGTCGAGGACGACTCAAATGCAAGAAAGGGAGGATGATGAGGACATCAACACCAGCGATACATCCTCTCCTACATCCTCTCCGACACAACCTATAGCTGGTCCTACATCTCCGACACAACCTATAGCTGGTCCTACATCCTCTCCGACACAACCTATAGCTGGTCCTCTTACTCGTGCTCGTGCCTGTCAACTCAACCTTCAAGTAAGTTCAGTTTTAAACTCTTGTCAATCATATTTAGACAATGGAGACACGTGCACTTTCGTGTTGCTCAGGAATAATGGACAAGATCAGCAAGGGAAGGTTCAACTGCATTCAGAATTTGAGGCAACACCAACTTCAAGGGCTGATTGCATATGGGAAGAGTGATAACTTAACAAAGGTGATTGGACATCAGGTCCAAGCCTCCACAACATCCTCTATGAAGTTACCACGTCGCTTCTAAAGCAAGGAAACAAAGAGTCCAAACCCAACACGTTTTGGGAGTTGGATTCGGACTGGAAAATAACTCTAACTTGTATGGATCACCACGGCGTCATATGGACTCCAACTGGAACGTTCCTATACTTGTTGGAAAGCTCATGAAGTCTACTTTCCAATGGGTCCAACCACATATCTATGCAGCTTATGAGTCGGGCGCAGTCCTTGTTTTCGTGCCGACACCTTTTTCTGTTTTGGTGCTGCGTCACCCTATTTTGGACCAATGGCCCATGTATCAAGTTGAGTCCATTAGGGACGCGTCCTAGGGTTGGAGGACGACTCTAGCACCCCTTTGGTCGTCCTCCCCTCTATTTATTTACATCTAGAGCCGCCATGAACAACTGGGTTTTGTTTAGATCAAGTTTAGCCTTCGCTACTTGCTTGTAGGCGCGCGTGCAGGATCAGCCGCCCGTCTCCTTGTCTTCGGAACTCCATTGTTGATTCAGATTCAGTTTGAAACCTTCAATTCATCTTGCAAATTCAGTGCTTGTTTTCTCGTTCTTGCTAGTTCTTCGATTGCTTGCAGGACGGGAGCCCTAGGGGCTGGTTGTCGCGCTCCACAAGATCGTGACGGCTGTTGGACGTGGTGTATCGGTTGCTAAGGCGCGGTCTTGAGGGCTGTAGTCGGGCCGTGAACGTCATCTCCATCCACTAATTGAGTTATCCAGCGCCTCTCATCGAAAAATCAGGCCAAAAACCCTAGCGGGTTCGCATCACAAACCGTACACCTATCTTACATCAAGATTAGCACATCTCAAAAGAGACCAAACCAAGCTTCCACTACAGCCTCTTCACCTAGGAGTATCATCGGGTGCTTCCACAATAGTTTCTGAGCCTATGGTGCATTAGGTGCAAACCATGCACCTATCTTGCATCAAAACTAGCATTGTCTCCAAACAGAACGAAGCGAGATTCTATATGACACACATTATCTAGGAGTAGTATCGGGTGCATCGAAATTGATTTCCGAGCATATGGTACGTTCCATGCAAACCGTGCACCTATCTTGCATCAAGATTAGCACTATCTCCAAACCGAGTTTCCACTTGAGCCCCGTTACCTAAGAGCACCATCATGTGCGTCCAAAATGTTTCTTAGCCTATGGTGCAATAGGCACAAACTGTGTACCTATCTTGCACCAAAACTAACTCTATCTCCAAAGAGACCGAAGTGCGATTCTATATGACACACGTCATCTAGGAGTTCCATTGGGTGCTTCCAAATATATTTCTAAGCATATAGTACGTTCGATGCAATTCGTGCACCAATCTTGCATCAAGATTAGCACTGTCTCCAAACAAAAGCAAACTGAGCTTCCACTTGAGCCCCTTTACCCAGGAGTATCATCGGGTGCATCCAAAATAGTTTCTTAGCCTATGATGCATTAGGCACAAACCGTGTACCTATCTTGCACCAAAACTAACTCTGTCTCGAAATAGACCGAAGCGAGATTCCATATGACACATGTCATCTAGGAGTTCTATTGGGGTGCGTCCAAATGTATTTCTTAGCATATGGTACGTTCCATGCAAACCGTGCACCTATCTTGCATCAAGATTAGTACTATCTCCAAACAGGTCGAACCAAGCTTCCACTTGAGCCTCTTCACCTTGGAGTATCATCGGGTGCTTCCACAATAGTTTCTGAGCCTATGGTGCATTATGCGTAGACCATGCACCAATCTTGCACCTAAACTAACACTGTCTCGAAACAAAGAAGCGAGATTCCATATGACACACAACATCTAGGAGTTCTATCGGGTGCGTCCAAATTAATTTTCGAGAATATGGTACGTTCCATGCAAACCATACACCTATCTTGCATCAAGATTAGCACTATCTCCAAACAGACCGAGTCGAGCTTTCACTTGAGCCTCTTCACCTAAGAGTACCATTCGGAACGTCCACAATGGTTTTCTGAGCCTATAGTGCACTGAGCACAAACAATGCACCTATCTTGCACCGAAACAAATACTATCTCCAACTGGACCAAAGCGAGATTCCATATGACACACTTCACCTAGTAGTTCCATCGGGTGCATCTAGCAGTTCCATCGGGTGTGTCCAAATTGATTTCTGAGCATATGGTACGTTCCATGCAAACCATGCACCTATCTTGCATCGAGATTAGCACTATATCAAAACAGACCAAACCGAGCTTTCACTTGAGCCTCTTCATCTAGGAGTACCATCTGGTGCTTCCACAATGGTTTCTGACCCTATGGTGCATTAGGCGCAAACTGTGCACCTATCTTGCACCGAAACTAACATTGCCTCCAAACAGACCGAAGCGAGATTCTATATGACACACATCAACCTCCATCGAA
>NW_018396422.1:30391-44248 GCF_000003195.3 Sorghum bicolor | reverse complement strand
AATGTTCCATGCAAACCGTGCACCTATCTTGCATCAAGATTAGCACTATCTCCAAACAGATCGAACCGACCTTCGACTTGAGCCTCTTCACCTAGGAGTATTATCGAGTGCTTCCATAATGGTTTCCGAGCCTATGGTTCACTGGGCACAAACCATGCAACTATCTTGCATCAAAACTAATACTATCTCCAACTCGACTGAAGCGAGATTCCATATGATACACTTCATCTAGTAGTTCCATCGGGTGCATCTACAGTTCCATCGGGTTTGTCCAAATTGATTTCTGAGCATATGGTATGTTCCATGCAAACCGTGCGCCTATCTTTAATTAAGATTAGAACTATCTCCAAACAGACAGAACCAAGATTCCAGTTGAACCTCTTCACCAAGGAGTACCATCGTGTGCGTCCAAAATAGTTTCTTAGCCTATGGTGCATTTGGCACAAACCGTATACCTGTCTTGCACCGAAACTAACACTATCTCCAAAGAGACCGAAGTGAGATTCTATATGAACCACGTCATCTAGGAGTTCTATTGGGTGCTTCCAAATATATTTTGAAGCATATGGTACGTTCCATGCAATTCATGCACCTATCTTGCATCAAGATTAGCACTATCTCTAAACAAAAGCAAACTGAGCTTCCACTTGAGCCCCTTTACCCAAGAGTATCATCGGGTGCACCCAAAATGGTTTCTTAGCCTATGATGCATTAGGCACAAACTGTGTACCTATCTTGCACCAAAACTAACTTTGTCTCCAAACAGACTGAAGCGAGATTCCATATGACACATGTCATCTAGGAGTTCTATTGGGGTGCGTCCAAATGTATTTCTTAGCATATGGTATGTTCCATGCAAACCGTGCACCTATCTTGCATCAAGATTAGCACTATCTCCAAACAGATCGAACCGACCTTCCACTTGAGCCTCTTCACCTAGGAATATCATTGGGTGCTTCCATAATGATTTCTGAGCCTATGGTGCACTGGGCACAAACCATACAACTATCTTGCACCAAAACTAATATTATCTCCAACTGGACTGAAGCAAGATTCCATGTTATACACTTCATCTAGTAGTTCCATCGGGTGCATGATGTGAACCCACTAGGGTTTTCGCCTGATCTTTCGATGAGAGGCGCTGGATAACTCGATTAGTGAATGGAGATGACGTTCATGGCCCGACTACAGCCCTCAAGACTGCGCCTTAGCAACCGATACACCGCCTCCAATGGCTGTCACGATCTTGTGGAGCGCAACACCCGGCCACTAGGGCCCTCGTCCTGCAAGCAATCGAAGAACCAGCAAGAACAAGTAGAACAAGTACTAAATTACCAGATGTAAATGAAGGTTTCAAACTCAATCTCTAATGAAGTGGGGTTTCGAAAACAAGAAGACAGGCGGCTGGATCAGCACGCGCGTTTACAAGCAAGTAGCGAAGGCTAAACTTTATCTAATCAAAACCCAGTTGTTCATGGCGGCTCTAGATGTAAATAAATAGAGGGGAGGACGACCAAAGGGGTGCTAGAGTCGTCCTCCAACCCTAGGACGCGTCCCTAATGGACTCAACTTGATACATGGGCCATTGGTCCAAAATAGGGTGACGCAGCACCAAAACAGAAAAAAGGTGTCGGCACGAAAACAAGGACTGCGCCCGACTCATAAGCCGCATAGATATGTGGTTGGACTCATTGGAAAGTAGACTTCATGAGCTTTCCAACAAGTATAGGAACGTCCCAGTTGGAGTCCATATGACGCCGTGGTGATCCATACAATTTAGAGTTATTTTCCAGTCCGAATCCAACTCCCAAAACGTGTTGGGTTTGGACTCTTTGTTTCCTTGCTTTAGAAGCGACGTGGTAACATGATAGAGGATGTTGTGGAGGCTTGGACCTGATCTCCAATCACCTTTGTTAAGTTATCACTCTTCCCATATGCAATCAGCCATTGAAGTTGGTGTTGCCTCAAATTCTGAATGCAGTTGAACCTTCCCTTGCTGATTTTGTCCATTATTCCTGAGCAACACGAAAGTGCACGTGTCTCCATTGTCTAAATATGATTGACAAGAGTTTAAAACTGAACTTACTTGAAGGTTGAGTTGACGGGCACGAGCACGAGTAAGAGGACCAGCTATAGGTTGTGTCGGAGAGGATGTAGGACCAGCTATAGGTTGTGCCGGAGAGGATGTAGGATATGTATCGCTGGTGGATGTAGGATATGTATCGCTGGTGTTGATGTCCTCATCATCCTCCCTTTCTTGCATTTGAGTCGTCCTCGACTCAAGCTCATCTTCCTCACCCAAATAAGGCTTCAAATCTTTGTCTAGTAGTTCTTGCACTTGTCGCTGAATTTCCTTTGTTTCCTCCGGGTTTGTCCTGTATGGTGCACGATTTGGCAAAACTGATCCAGGAATAAGATCAATTTGGTGCTCAATCCCGCGTAGTGGAGGCAGCCCCGCTGGTACATCACTTGGAAACACATCAGAATACTCCTGCAAAACGTTAGCAACAGCAGGGGGCAAAGAACATTGCATATCCTCAACTGAAATCAAAGCATCCTTGCATATCAAAGCATAAGCAACTGAAGTGGATGCATTGAACTCATTAATATCTGATTTGGTAGCTATCATACAACGTCCTTTCAGTTTTATCTCATCTTTGTTACCAATTACAGATTTATCATTTTTATTGCTCTTGCTCTTTGCTTTAGTAGCCCTAGCAACATCAGTTTGCATAATAGTTTCAGGGGACATAGGATGCAACACAATTTTGCGATCATGGTATAGAAAAGAATACTGATTTGATCTACCATGATGCATAGAATCTCTATCAAATTGCCAAGGTCTACCTAGCAGAATGTTACAAGCTTGCATAGGCACAACATCACATTCAACAATATCTTTGTATGATCCGATGGAAAAATTAATTCTCACAAGTCTAGTTACCTTTGCCTTACCACTGTTGTTCAGCCATTGGATGTAGTAGGGATGCGGGTGTGGGTTGGTGTTGAGGGCAAGCTTCTGCACCATATCGCTGCTTGCCAAGTTGTTGCAGCTACCTCCATCAATGATCATGCGACAAGAACGCTCTTTGATGACACACTTTGTTTGGAATAAAATGTGTCGCTGATTTTGTTCCGCCATCTCCATTTGTGCACTAAGCACTCGCTGCACGATCAAGCTCTCATAGTGGTCCGCTTCACCTGCATTAATATGTTCTTCTATTTGATCTTCATTACCTGCATGGTCAGTCGCAAGCAGTGCAAGTGTATCCTCATCAAAATCACTAGCAGATGAGTACTCACCATCATCCCTGACAATCATAACTCGCTCGTTTGGACAGTCACGCATCATGTGCCCATATCCCTTGCACCGGTGACATTGTATGTTGCTTGTTCTACCCGTCGATGCCACGGATGAAGTACTCGCAGCAGGCTTTTGCATCGTCTTCGCAACTGAATTGGTGGGGGCAGCTCGAGTCTTGTCACTAGATGATGGAGTAGAAATATGTGTAGATGGAGTTGAAGCCACGCGTTGCTGCCATGAATTAGCCTTCCCTGCAGAAATATTACTCCTTGCGCTAGCACGTCGTCCCTGCACTTCCCTTTCAGCTTTACAAGCAAGATGAAACAAACGGGTTACGTTAGCATAATCTTTATAAGCAAGAATGTCCTGGATTTCACGATTTAACCCGCCCAAAAATCTAGCCATAGCAGGTTCTTCTTCCTCCTCTAAATTACATCGCAGCATACCCATTTGTAATTCCTGATAATATTCTTCTACACTTTTAGCACCTTGTCTCAATTGCTGCAACTTATTAATCATGTCACGTGCATAGTAAGAAGGAACAAATCTAGCCCTCATGACTTGTTTCAACGCATTCTAAGTTCTAGGTATGTTATTAGGATTTTTCTTGCCATGTTCTATCCACCAAACGGAAGCAAAATCGGTGAACTCACTAGTAGCAGCCCTAACACGTGTATCCTCAGGGAATTCATGACATGTAAACTTTTGGTCAACAGCAATCTCCCAAGTAATGTATGCATCAGGGTCATATTTACCATCAAAAGGAGTTATTTTAAATTTAATCTTACTGAAAGCATCATTATTATTGTGTACCTCGCGTCGGTGGTGGCCACCCATACCTCTACGGGTGTGACGTAGGTGACGTCGATGATGAGTGTCTTGATCATCTCGTTCTGTATCAGCAGTGTAATCATCATCATAATTGCCATCCACCCGGTCTTCCTCCTTGTTTTCTTCCTTATGCTTCTCTTTGTCCATTGTGTGGAAAGCATCCAATCGCCTTAGGAGAGCAGCAAGGCTTTTGTCCACACTAGCAACGGATTCCTCCAAACTTGTGAGCTTGTTGTTTGTGGCAATCTGCGTAGCCTCCAACTGTCCCAGCTTTTCATTTGTCACCTGCAAGTCGTTATCAAGTCCCTCTATGTGCAGCTTCACTTTCCTTTCAAAATGTTGTATGATGCCCTTAGTGCGAGGTGTAAGTGGTGTTTCGTTACCATCATCTGCCCCTGGCATGGTTCAAAGACAAAGACAACAAAAAGGCAAGTGAAGAAATAAAAGCCCTACAACTACTAGGATGTAGCTACAGCAAGTCGCTCACACTCAACCTGTAACACAAGTTCTTACCAATTCTTACCTTGCTTGAAAGGAGGGGTCGTCTGCCAACAAGTGTACAGCAATGGACGAAGTGTATCGGTGCTGCAGCACAAGACCTGTCAAGCTGTAGAGTATGTGGAGCTATAGGTGGGCTGAAACAAGGAACGAACTAGCACCACGTTAGTTATAAAAGCGAGCTGAATAAACGCTCAACGGTGGTACTGTGCTGGTCCTAGCCTAGACCGTGCTAGAGACGCGAGCCTGGACACAAAGGGAAAACACAGCACACCACTAGAAACAAAATGAGCAGCCCTACTGGAAACAAAAGGAACAACAATCCCCTTCTTTTGATTTTTTTTCTTTTTTCTTTCTTTCTTTATTTTTTTTCTTTATTTTTTTTCTTTATCTTTTCTTTTTTTTTGGGGAACCTCAAAACCTGATTATATAAATGAAATAGTACAAAATATCACTTCACCACTCTCACCCTCACACTAGAGTAAGGCTGAACCTCAAAATTCAATATATCTAGCACAAGTATGAAGTGCTATCTTTCCTTTTGGATCACGTTGATGGAAACGCAGAATAGACAAACAAGTGGCTGCACCTATTATCAAGATCTACTCAAATTCTAACCAACAATAGATTGGACGCAGTTGTGACTAGATGGTGACAAGAACTCAAAACTCTAAAGGACTAAACTAAAACCAGCACTGGACACGACCGAAGCAAACACTCATTCAACCAGCCCTAACTAAGTAGTACTAGCCACGGCACAAAGGATTTATAGGATTATGGAAAACAAATCTGCTATATTTTTTGTCTTTTTTTTGGACTATAGGAAAAACAAACACGAAGAATTGGAAATCTCTCACCGATAAACCTTGCTCTGATTACCAACTGATGTGAACCCACTAGGGTTTTCGCCTGATCTTTCGATGAGAGGCGCTGGATAACTCGATTAGTGAATGGAGATGACGTTCACGGCCCGACTACAGCCCTCAAGACTGCGCCTTAGCAACCGATACACCGCCTCCAATGGCTGTCACGATCTTGTGGAGCGCAACACCCGGCCACTAGGGCACTCGTCCTGCAAGCAATCGAAGAACCAGCAAGAACAAGTAGAACAAGTACTAAATTACCAGATATAAATGAAGGTTTCAAACTCAATCTCTAATGAAGTGGGGTTTCGAAAACAAGAAGACGGGCGGCTGGATCAGCACGCGCGTTTACAAGCAAGTAGCGAAGGCTAAACTTTATCTAATCAAAACCCAGTTGTTCATGGCGGCTCTAGATGTAAATAAATAGAGGGGAGGACGACCAAAGGGGTGCTAGAGTCGTCCTCCAACCCTAGGACGCATCCCTAATGGACTCAACTTGATACATGGGCCATTGGTCCAAAATAGGGTGACGCAGCACCAAAACAGAAAAAAGGTGTCGGCACGAAAACAAGGACTGCGCCCGACTCATAAGCCGCATAGATATGTGGTTGGACCCATTGGAAAGTAGACTTCATGAGCTTTCCAACAAGTATAGGAACGTCCTAGTTGGAGTCCATATGACGCCGTGGTGATCCATACAAGTTAGAGTTATTTTCCAGTCCGAATCCAACTCCCAAAACGTGTTGGGTTTGGACTCTTTGTTTCCTTGCTTTAGAAGCGACGTGGTAACTTGATAGAGGATGTTGTGGAGGCTTGGACCTGATCTCCAATCACCTTTGTTAAGTTATCACTCTTCCCATATGCAATCAGCCCTTGAAGTTGGTGTTGCCTCAAATTCTGAATGCAGTTGAACCTTCCCTTGCTGATCTTGTCCATTATTCCTGAGCAACACAAAAGTGCACGTGTCTCCATTGTCTAAATATGATTGACAAGAGTTTAAAACTGAACTTACTTGAAGGTTGAGTTGACGGGCACGAGCACGAGTAAGAGGACCAGCTATAGGTTGTGTCGGAGAGGATGTAGGACCAGCTATAGGTTGTGCCGGAGAGGATGTAGGATATGTATCGCTGGTGGATGTAGGATATGTATCGCTGGTGTTGATGTCCTCATCATCCTCCCTTTCTTGCATTTGAGTCGTCCTCGACTCAAGCTCATCTTCCTCACCCAAATAAGGCTTCAAATCTTTGTCTAGTAGTTCTTGCACTTGTCGCTGAATTTCCTTTGTTTCCTCCGGGTTTGTCCTGTATGGTGCACGATTTGGCAAAACTGATCCAGGAATAAGATCAATTTGGTGCTCAATCCCGCGTAGTGGAGGCAGCCCCGCTAGTACATCACTTGGAAACACATCAGAATACTCCTGCAAAATGTTAGCAACAGCAGGGGGCAAAGAACATTGCATATCCTCAACTGAAATCAAAGCATCCTTGCATATCAAAGCATAAGCAACAGAAGTGGATGCATTGAACTCATTAATATCTGATTTGGTAGCTATCATACAACGTCCTTTCAGTTTTATCTCATCTTTGTTACCAATTACAGATTTATCATTTTTATTGCTCTTGCTCTTTGCTTTAGTAGGCCTAGCAACATCAGTTTGCATAATAGTTTCAGGGGACATAGGATGCAACACAATTTTGCGATCATGGTATAGAAAAGAATACTGATTTGATCTACCATGATGCATAGAATCTCTATCAAATTGCCAAGGTCTACCTAGCAGAATGTTACAAGCTTGCATAGGCACAACATCACATTCAACAATATCTTTGTAGGATCCGATGGAAAAATTAATTCTCACAAGTCTAGTTACCTTTGCCTTACCACTGTTGTTCAGCCATTGGATGTAGTAGGGATGCGGGTGTGGGTTGGTGTTGAGGGCAAGCTTCTGCACCATATCGCTGCTTGCCAAGTTGTTGCAGCTACCTCCATCAATGATCATGCGACAAGAACGCTCTTTGATGACACACTTTGTTTGGAATAAAATGTGTTGCTGATTTTGTTCCGCCATCTCCATTTGTGCACTAAGCACTCGCTGCACGATCAAGCTCTCATAGTGGTCCGCTTCAGCTGCATTAATATGTTCTTCTATTTGATCTTCATTACCTGCATGGTCAGTCGCAAGCAGTGCAAGTGTATCCTCATCAAAATCACTAGCACATGGGCACTCACCATCATCCCTGACAATCATAACTCGCTCGTTTGGACAGTCACGCATCATGTGCCCACATCCCTTGCACCGGTGACATTGTATGTTGCTTGTTCTACCCGTCGATGCCACGGATGAAGTACTCGCAGCAGGCTTTTGCATCGTCTTCGCAACTGAATTGGTGGGGGCAGCTCGAGTCTTGTCACTAGATGATGGAGTAGAAATACGTGTAGATGGAGTTGAAGCCACGCGTTGCTGCCATGAATTAGCCTTCCCTGCAGAAATATTACTCCTTGCGCTAGCACGTCGTCCCTGCACTTCCCTTTCAGCTTTACAAGCAAGATGAAACAAACGGGTTACGTTAGCATAATCTTTATAAGCAAGAATGTCCTGGATTTCACGATTTAACCCGCCCAAAAATCTAGCCATAGCAGGTTCTTCTTCCTCCTCTAAATTACATCGCAGCATACCCATTTGTAATTCCTGATAATATTCTTCTACACTTTTAGCACCTTGTCTCAATTGCTGCAACTTATTAATCATGTCACGTGCATAGTAAGAAGGAACAAATCTAGCCCTCATGACTTGTTTCAACGCATTCCAAGTTCTAGGTATGTTATTAGGATTTTTCTTGCCATGTTCTATCCACCAAACGGAAGCAAAATCGGTGAACTCACTAGTAGCAGCCCTAACACGTGTATCCTCAGGGAATTCATGACATGTAAACTTTTGGTCAACAGCAATCTCCCAAGTAATGTATGCATCAGGGTCATATTTACCATCAAAAGGAGGTATTTTAAATTTAATCTTACTGAAAGCATCATTATTATTGTGTACCTCGCGTCGGTGGTGGCCACCCATACCTCTACGGGTGTGACGTAGGTGACGTCGATGATGAGTGTCTTGATCATCTCGTTCCGTATCAGCAGTGTAATCATCATCATAATTGCCATCCACTCGGTCTTCCTCCTTGTTTTCTTCCTTATGCTTCTCTTTGTCCATTGTGTGGAAAGCATCCAATCGCCTTAGGAGAGCAGCAAGGCTTTTGTCCACACTAGCAACGGATTCCTCCAAACTTGTGAGCTTGTTGTTTGTGGCAATCTGCGTAGCCTCGAACTGTCCCAGCTTTTCATTTGTCACCTGCAAGTCGTTATCAAGTCCCTCTGTGTGCATCTTCACTTTCCATTCAAAATGTTGTATGATGCCCTTAGTGCGAGGTGTAAGTGGTGTTTCGTTACCATCATCTGCCCCTGGCATGGTTCAAAGACAAAGACAACAAAAAGGCAAGTGAAGAAATAAAAGCCCTACAACTAATAGGATGTAGCTACAACAAGTCGCTCACACTCAACCTGTAACACAAGTTCTTACCAATTCTTACCTTGCTTGACAGGAGGGGTCGTCTGCCAACAAGTGTACAGCAATGGACGAAGTGTATCGGTGCTGCAGCACAAGACCTGTCAAGCTGTAGAGTATGTGGAGCTATAGGTGGGCTGAAACAAGGATCGAACTAGCACCACGTTAGTTATAAAAGCGAGCTGAATAAACGCTCAACGGTGGTACTGTGCTGGTCCTAGCCTAGACCGTGCTAGAGACGCGAGCCTGGACACAAAGGGAAAACACAGCACACCACTAGAAACAAAATGAGCAGCCCTACTGGAAACAAAAGGAACAACAATCCCCTTCTTTTGATTTTTTTTTTTCTTTCTTTTTTTCTTTTTTTTCTTTATTTTTTTTCTTTCTCTTTTCTTTTATTTGGGGAACCTCAAAACCTGATTATATAAACGAAATAGTACAAAATATCACTTCACCACTCTCACCCTCTCACTAGAGTAAGGCTGAACCTCAAAATTCAATATATCTAGCACAAGTATGAAGTGCTATCTTTCCTTTTGGATCACGTTGATGGAAACGCAGAATAGACAAACAAGTGGCTGCACCTATTATCAAGATCTACTCAAATTCCAACCCACAATAGATTGGACGCAGTTGTGACTAGATGGTGACAAGAACTCAAAACTCTAAAGGACTAAACTAAAACCAGCCCTACTCATAAGCCGCATAGATATGTGGTTGGACCCATTGGAAAGTAGACTTCATGAGCTTTCCAACAAGTATAGGAACATCCCAGTTGGAGTCCATATGACGCCGTGGTGATCCATACAAGTTAGAGTTATTTTCCAGTCCGAATCCAACTCCCAAAACGTGTTGGGTTTGGACTCTTTGTTTCCTTGCTTTAGAAGCGACGTGGTAACTTGATAGAGGATGTTGTGGAGGCTTGGACCTGATCTCCAATCACCTTTGTTAAGTTATCACTCTTCCCATATGCAATCAGCCCTTGAAGTTGGTGTTGCCTCAAATTCTGAATGCAGTTGAACCTTCCCTTGCTGATCTTGTCCATTATTCCTGAGCAACACGAAAGTGCACGTGTCTCCATTGTCTAAATATGATTGACAAGAGTTTAAAACTGAACTTACTTGAAGGTTGAGTTGACGGGCACGAGCACGAGTAAGAGGACCAGCTATAGGTTGTGTCGGAAAGGATGTAGGACCAGCTATAGGTTGTGCCGGAGAGGATGTAGGATATGTATCGCTGGTGGATGTAGGATATGTATCGCTGGTGTTGATATCCTCATCATCCTCCCTTTCTTGCATTTGAGTCGTCCTCGACTCAAGCTCATCTTCCTCACCCAAATAAGGCTTCAAATCTTTGTCTAGTAGTTCTTGCACTTGTCGCTGAATTTCCTTTGTTTCCTCCGGGTTTGTCCTGTATGGTGCACGATTTGGCAAAACTGATCCAGGAATAAGATCAATTTGGTGCTCAATCCCGCGTAGTGGAGGCAGCCCCGCTAGTACATCACTTGGAAACACATCAGAATACTCCTGCAAAATGTTAGCAACAGCAGGGGGCAAAGAACATTGCATATCCTCAACTGAAATCAAAGCATCCTTGCATATCAAAGCATAAGCAACAGAAGTGGATGCATTGAACTCATTAATATCTGATTTGGTAGCTATCATACAACGTCCTTTCAGTTTTATCTCATCTTTGTTACCAATTACAGATTTATCATTTTTATTGCTCTTGCTCTTTGCTTTAGTAGCCCTAGCAACATCAGTTTGCATAATAGTTTCAGGGGACATAGGATGCAACACAATTTTGCGATCATGGTATAGAAAAGAATACTGATTTGATCTACCATGATGCATAGAATCTCTATCAAATTGCCAAAGTCTACCTAGCAGAATGTTACAAGCTTGCATAGGCACAACATCACATTCAACAATATCTTTGTAGGATCCGATGGAAAAATTAATTCTCACAAGTCTAGTTACCTTTGCCTTACCACTGTTGTTCAGCCATTGGATGTAGTAGGGATGCGGGTGTGGGTTGGTGTTGAGGGCAAGCTTCTGCACCATATCGCTGCTTGCCAAGTTGTTGCAGCTACCTCCATCAATGATCATGCGACAAGAACGCTCTTTGATGACACACTTTGTTTGGAATAAAATGTGTCGCTGATTTTGTTCCGCCATCTCCATTTGTGCACTAAGCACTCGCTGCACGATCAAGCTCTCATAGTGGTCCGCTTCACCAGCATTAATATGTTCTTCTATTTGATCTTCATTACCTGCATGGTCAGTCGCAAGCAGTGCAAGTGTATCCTCATCAAAATCACTAGCAGATGAGTACTCACCATCATCCCTGACAATCATAACTCGCTCATTTGGACAGTCACGCATCATGTGCCAATATCCCTTGCACCGGTGACATTGTATGTTGCTTGTTCTACCCGTCGATGCCATGGATGAAGTACTCGCAGCAGGCTTTTGCATCGTCTTCGCAACTGAATTGGTGGGGGCAGCTCAAGTCTTGTCACTAGATGATGGAGTAGAAATACGTGTAGATGGAGTTGAAGCCACGCGTTGCTGCCATGAATTAGCCTTTCCTGCATAAATATTACTCCTTGCGCTAGCACGTCGTCCCTGCACTTCCCTTTCAGCTTTACAAGCAAGATGAAACAAACGGGTTACGTTAGCATAATCTTTATAAGCAAGAATGTCCTGAATTTCACGATTTAACCCGCCTAAAAATCTAGCCATAGCAGGTTCTTCTTCCTCCTCTAAATTACATCGCAGCATACCCATTTGTAATTCCTGATAATATTCTTCTAAACTTTTAGCACCTTGTCTCAATTGCTGCAACTTATTAATCATGTCACGTGCATAGTAAGAAGGAACAAATCTAGCCCTCATGACTTGTTTCAACGCATTCCAAGTTCTAGGTATGTTATTAGGATTTTTCTTGCCATGTTCTATCCACCAAACGGAAGCAAAATCGGTGAACTCACTAGTAGCAGCCCTAACACGTGTATCCTCAGGGAATTCATGACATGTAAACTTTTGGTCAACAGCAATCTCCCAAGTAATGTATGCATTAGGGTCATATTTACCATCAAAAGGAGGTATTTTAAATTTAATCTTACTGAAAGCATCATTATTATTGTGTACCTTGCGTCGGTGGTGGCCACCCATACCTCTACGGGTGTGACGTAGGTGACGTCGATGATGAGTGTCTTGATCATCTCGTTCCGTATCAACAGTGTAATCATCATCATAATTGCCATCCACTCGGTCTTCCTCCTTGTTTTCTTCCTTATGCTTCTCTTTGTCCATTGTGTGGGAAGCATCCAATCGCCTTAGGAGAGCAGCAAGGCTTTTGTCCACACTAGCAACGGATTCCTCCAAACTTGTGAGCTTGTTGTCTGTGGCATTCTGCGTAGCCTCGAACTGTCCCAGCTTTTCATTTGTCACCTGCAAGTCGTTATCAAGTCCCTCTGTGTGCAGCTTCACTTTCCTTTCAAAATGTTGTATGATGCCCTTAGTGCGAGGTGTAAGTGGTGTTTCGTTACCATCATCTGCCCCTGGCATGGTTCAAAGACAAAGACAACAAAAAGGCAAGTGAAGAAATAAAAGCCCTACAACTACTAGGATGTAGCTACAGCAAGTCGCTCACACTCAACCTGTAACACAAGTTCTTACCAATTCTTACCTTGCTTGACAGGAGGGGTCGTCTGCCAACACGTGTACAGCAATGGACGAAGTGTATCGGTGCTGCAGCACAAGACCTGTCAAGCTGTAGAGTATGTGGAGCTATAGGTGGGCTGAAACAAGGAACAAACTAGCACCACGTTAGTTATAAAAGCGAGCTGAATAAACGCTCAATGGTGGTACTGTGCTGGTCCTAGCCTAGACCGTGCTAGAGACGCGAGCCTGGACACAAAGGGAAAACACAGCACACCACTAGAAACAAAATGAGCAGCCCTACTGGAAACAAAAGGAACAACAATCCCCTTCTTTTGATTTTTTTTTTTCTTTCTTTTTTTCTTTTTTTTCTTTATTTTTTTTCTTTCTCTTTTCTTTTATTTGGGGAACCTCAAAACCTGATTATATAAACGAAATAGTACAAAATATCACTTCACCACTCTCACCCTCTCACTAGAGTAAGGCTGAACCTCAAAATTCAATATATCTAGCACAAGTATGAAGTGCTATCTTTCCTTTTGGATCACGTTGATGGAAACGCAGAATAGACAAACAAGTGGCTGCACCTATTATCAAGATCTACTCAAATTCCAACCCACAATAGATTGGACGCAGTTGTGACTAGATGGTGACAAGAACTCAAAACTCTAAAGGACTAAACTAAAACCAGCCCTACTCATAAGCCGCATAGATATGTGGTTGGACCCATTGGAAAGTAGACTTCATGAGCTTTCCAACAAGTATAGGAACATCCCAGTTGGAGTCCATATGATGCCGTGGTGATCCATACAAGTTAGAGTTATTTTCCAGTCCGAATCCAACTCCCAAAACGTGTTGGGTTTGGACTCTTTGTTTCCTTGCTTTAGAAGCGACGTGGTAACTTGATAGAGGATGTTGTGGAGGCTTGGACCTGATCTCCAATCACCTTTGTTAAGTTATCACTCTTCCCATATGCAATCAGCCCTTGAAGTTGGTGTTGCCTCAAATTCTGAATGCAGTTGAACCTTCCCTTGCTGATCTTGTCCATTATTCCTGAGCAACACGAAAGTGCACGTGTCTCCATTGTCTAAATATGATTGACAAGAGTTTAAAACTGAACTTACTGAAGGTTGAGTG
>NW_018396422.1:24400-26681 GCF_000003195.3 Sorghum bicolor | reverse complement strand
ATTGGGTGCTTCCAATATATTTCGAAGCATATGGTACGTTCCATGCAATTCATGCACTTATCTTGCATCAAGATTAGCACTATCTCTAAACAAAAGCAAACTGAGCTTCCACTTGAGCCCCTTTACCCAAGAGTATCATCGGGTGCACCCAAAATGGTTTCTTAGCCTATGATGCATTAGGCACAAACTGTGTTCCTATCTTGCACCAAAACTAACTCTGTCTCCAAACAGACCGAAGCGAGAATCCATATGACACATGTCATCTAGGAGTTCTATTAGGGTGCATCAAAATGGATTTCCTAGCATATGGTATGTTCCATGCAAACCGTGCACCTATCTTGCATCAAGATTAGCACTATCTTCAAAGAGATCGAACCGACCTTTGACTTGAGCCTCTTCACCTAGGAGTATTATTGGATGCTTCCATCATGGTTTCTGAGCCTATGGTGCATTATGCGCAAACCATGCACCTATCTTGCACCTAAACTAACACTATCTCCAACTGGACCGAAGCGAGATTCCATATGATACACTTCATCTAGTAGTTCCATCGGGTGCATCTACAGTTCCATCAGGTTTGTCCAAATTAATTTCTGAGCATATGGTATGTTCCATGCAAACCGTGCACCTATCTTGCATCAAGATTAGAATAATCTCCAAACAGATAGAACCAAGATTCCACTTGAGCCTCTTCACCAAGGAGTACCATCGTGTGCATCCAAAATAGTTTCTTAGCCTATGGTGCATTAGGCACAAACCTTGTACCTATCTTGCACCGAAACTAACACTATCTCCAAAGAGACCAAAGTGAGATTCTATATGACACACGTCATCTAGGAGTTCTATTCGGTGCTTCCAAATATATTTCTAAGCATATAGTATGTTCCATGCAATTCGTGCACCTATCTTGCATCAAGATTAGCACTATCTCCAAACAAAAGCAAACTGAGCTTCCACTTGAAACCCCTTTACCCAGGAGTATCATCGGGTGCATCCAAAATGGTTTCTTAGCCTATGTTGCATTAGGCGCAAACTGTGTACCTATCTTTCACTAAAACTAACTCTGTCTCCAAACAGACCGAAGCGAGATTCCATATGACACATGTCATCTAGGAGTTCTATTGGGTTGCGTCCAAATTGATTTCTGAGCATATGGTATGTTCCGTGCAAACCGTGCGCCTATCTTTAATCAAGATTAGAACTATCTCCAAATAGACAGAACCAAGATTCCAGTTGAACCTCTTCACCAAGGAGTACCAACGTGTGCGTCCAAAATAGTTTCTTAGCCTATGGTGCATTTGGCACAAACTGTGTACCTATCTTGCACCGAAACTAACACTATCTCCAAAGAGACCGAAGTGAGATTCTATATGAACCACGTCATCTAGGAGTTCTATTGGGTGCTTCCAAATATATTTCGAAGCATATGGTACGTTCCATGCAATTCATGCACCTATCTTGCATCAAGATTAGCACTATCTCTAAACAAAAGCAAACTGAGCTTCCACTTGAGCCCCTTTACCCAAGAGTATCATCGGGTGCACCCAAAATGGTTTCTTAGCCTATGATGCATTAGGCACAAACTGTGTACCTATCTTGCACCAAAACTAACTTTGTCTCCAAACAGACCGAAGCGAGATTCCATATGACACATGTCATCTAGGAGTTCTATTGGGGTGCGTCCAAATATATTTCTTAGCATATGGTATGTTCCATGCAAACCGTGCACCTATCTTGCATCAAGATTAGCACTATCTCCAAACAGATCGAACCGACCTTCCACTTGAGCCTTTTCACCTAGGAATATCATCGGGTGCTTCCATAATGATTTCTGAGCCTATGGTGCACTGGGCACAAACCATGCAACTATCTTGGACCAAAACTAATATTATCTCCAACTGGACTGAAGCGAGATTCCATATGATACACTTCATCTAGTAGTTCCATCGGGTGCATCTACAGTTCCATCGGGTTTGTCCAAATTAATTTCTGAGCATATGGTATGTTCCATGCAAACCGTGCACCTATCTTGCATCAAGATTAGAATAATCTCCAAACAGATAGAACCAAGATTCCACTTGAGCCTATTCACCAAGGAGTACCATCGTGTGCATCCAAAATAGTTTCTTAGCCTATGGTGCATTAGGCACAAACCATGTACCTATCTTGCACCGAAACTAACACTATCTCCAAAGAGACCAAAGTGAGATTCTATATGACACACGTCATCTAGGAGTTCTATTCGGTGCTTCCAAATATATTTCTAAGCATATAACAGATC
>NW_018396422.1:8345-21814 GCF_000003195.3 Sorghum bicolor | reverse complement strand
TATGTTCCATGCAAACCATACACCTATCTTGCATCAAGATTAGCACTATCTCCAAACATACCGAACCGAGCTTTCACTTGAGCCTCTTCACCTTGGCGTACCATCGTGAACTTCCATAATGGTCTCTGACCATATGGTGCACTGGGCACAAACCATGCACCTATCTTGCACCGAAACTAATACTATCTCCAACTCGACTGAAGCAAGATTCCATATGATACACTTCATCTAGTAATTCCATCGGGTGCATCTACAGTTCCATCGGGTGTGGCCAAATTGATTTTTGAGCATATGCTATGTACCATGCAAACCGTGCACCTATCTTGCATCAAGATTATAACTATCTCCAAACAGACAACCAAGATTCCACATGAGCCTCTTCACCAAGGAGTACCATCGCGTGCGTTCAAAATATTTTCTTAGCCTATGGTGCATTAGGAACAAACCGTGTACCTATCTTGCACTGAAACTAACACTATCTCTAAAGAGACCAAATTGAGATTCTATGTGACACACGTCATCTAGGAGTTCTATTGGTTGCTTCCAAATATATTTCTAAGCATATGGTACATTCGATGCAATTCGTGCACCTATCTTGCATCAAGATTGGCACTATCTCCAAACAAAGCAAACTGAGCTTCCACTTGAGCCCCTTTACGTAGGAGTATGATCGGGTGCATCCAAAATGGTTTCTTTGCCTATGATGCATTAGGTGCAAACTGTGTACCTATCTTGCACCAAAACTAACTCGGTCTCCAAATAGACCGAAGCGAGATTCCATATGACACATGTCATCTAGGAGTTCTATTGGGGTGCGTCCAAATTGATTTCTGAGAATATGGTACGTTCCATGCAAACAGTACACCTATCTTGCATCAAGATTAGCACTATCTCCAAACAGACCGAACCGAGCTTTCACTTGAGCCTCTTCACTTAGGAGTACCATCGGGAACTTCCACAATGGTTTTTGAGCCTATGGTTCACTGGGCACAAACCATGCAACTATCTTGCATCAAAACTAATACTATCTCCAACTGGACCGAAGGGAGATTCCATATGATACACTTCCTCTAGTATTTCCATCGGGTGCATCTATAGTTCCATCGGGTTTGTCCAAATTGATTTCTGAGCATATGGTATGTTCCGTGCAAACCGTGCGCCTATCTTGCATCAAGATTAGAACTATCTCCAAACAGACAGAACCAAGATTCCACTTGAACCTCTTCACCAAGGAGTACCATCGTGTGCGTCCAAAATAGTTTCTTAGCCTATGGTGCATTTGGCACAAACTGTGTACCTATCTTGCACCGAAACTAACACTATCTCCAAAGAGATCGAAGTGAGATTCTATATGAACCACGTCATCTAGGAGTTCTATTGGGTGCTTCCAAATATATTTCGAAGCATATGGTACGTTCCATGCAATTCATGCACCTATCTTGCATCAAGATTAGCACTATCTCTAAACAAAAGCAAACTGAGCTTCCACTTGAGCCCCTTTACCCAAGAGTATCATCGGGTGCACCCAAAATGGTTTCTTAGCCTATGATGCATTAGGCACAACTGTGTACTATCTTGCACCAAAACTAACTTTGTCTCCAAACAGACCGAAGCGAGATCCATATGACACATGTCATCTAGGAGTCTATTGGGGTGCGTCCAAATGTATTTCTTAGCATATGGTATGTTCCATGCAAACCGTGCACCTATCTTGCATCAAGATTAGCACTATCTCCAAAGAGATCGGACCGACCTTTGACTTGAGCCTCTTCACCTAGGAGTATTATCGGGTGCTTCCATAATGGTTTCCGAGCCTATGGTGCATTATGTGCAAACCATTCACCTATCTTGCACCAAAACTAATAATATCTCCAACTGGACTAAAGCGAGATTCCATATGATACACTTCATCTAGTAGTTCCATCAGGTGCATCTACAGTTCCATCGGGTTTGTCCAAATTGATTGCTGAGCATATGGTATGTTCTATGCAAACCGTGCACCTATCTTGCATCAAGATTAGAACTATCTCCAAACAGACAGAACTAAGATTCCACTTGAGCCTCTTCACCAAGGAGTACCATCTTGTGCGTCCAAAATAGTTTCTTAGCCTATGGTGCATTAGGCACAAACCGTGTACCTATCTTGCACCGAAACTAACACTATCTACAAAGAGACCGAAGTGAGATTCTATATGACACACGTCATCTAGGAGTTCTATTGGGTGCTTCCAAATATATTTCTAAGCATATAGTACGTTCGATGCAATTCGTGCACCTATCTTGCATCAAGATTAGCACTATCTCTAAACAAAAGCAAACTAAGCTTCCACTTGAGCCCCTTTACCTAGGAGTATCATCGGGTGCATCCAAAATTATTTCTTAGCCTATGATGCATTAGGCGCAAACTGTGTACCTATCTTGCACCAAAACTAACTCTGTCTCCAAACAGACCGAAGCGAGATTTCATATGACACATGTCATCTAGGATTTCTATTGGGGTGCGTCCAAATGGATTTCATAGCATATGGTATGTTCCATGTAAACCGTGCACCTATCTTGCATCAAGATTAGCACTATCTACAAACAGATCGAACCGATATTCCACTTGAGCCTCTTCACCTAGGATTATCATCGGGTGCTTCCATAATGGTTTCTAACCCTATGGTGCATTATGCGCAAACCATGCACAATTCTTGCACCTAAACTAACACTGTCTACAAACAGATTGAAGCGAGATTCCATATGACACACATGATCTAGGAGTTCTATCGGGTGCGTCCAAATTGATTTCTGAGAATATGGTACGTTCCATGCAAACCGTACACCTATCTTGTATCAAGATTAGCACTATCTCCAAACAGACCGAACTGAGTTTTCACATGAGCCTCTTCAACTAGGAGTACCATCGGAAACTTCCACAATGATTTTTGAGCCTATGGTGCACTAGGCACAAACCATGCAACTATCTTGCACCGAAACTAATACTATCTCCAACTAGACCGAAGCAAGATTCCATATGATACACTTCCTCTAGTATTTCCATCGGGTGGATCTACAGTTCCATCGGGTTTGTCCAAATTGATTTCTGAGCATATGGTATGTTCCGTGCAAACCGTGCGCCTATCTTGCATCAAGATTAGAACTAGCTCCAAACGGACAGAACCAAGATTCCAGTTGAATCTCTTCACAAAGGAGTACCATCGTGTGCGTCTAAAATAGTTTCTTAGCCTATAGTGCATTAGGCAGAAACCGTGTACCTATGTTGCACCGAAACTAACACTATCTCCAAAGAGACCGAAGTGAGATTCGGTATGATATACTTCATCTAGTAGTAATATTGGGTGCTTCTAAATATATTTCTAAGCATATGGTACGTTCGATGCAATTCGTGCACTTATCTTGCTCAAGATTAGCACTATCTCCAAACAAAGCAAACTGAGCTTCCACTTGAGCCCCTTTACCTAGGAGTATCGTCGGGTGCATCCAAAATGGTTTCTTAGCCTATGATGCATTAGGCACAAACTGTGTACCTATCTTGCACCAAAACTAACTCTTTCCCCAAACAGACCAAAGCGAGATTCCATATGACACATGTCATCTAGGAGTTCTATTGGGATGCGTCCAAATGGATTTCTTAGGATATGGTATGTTCCATGCAAACCGTGCACCTGTCTTGCATCAAGATTAGCACTATGTCCAAACAGATCGAACCGACCTTCCACTCGAGCCTCTTCACCTAGGAGTACCATCGGGAACTTCCACAATGATTTCTGAGCCTATGGTGCACTAGGCACAAACCATGCAACTATCTTACACCGAAACTAATACAATCTCCAACTAGACCGAAGCGAGATTCCATATGATACACTTTATCTAGTAGTTCCATCGGGTGGATCTATAGTTCCATCAGGTTTGTCCAAATTGATTTCTAAGCATATGGTATGTTCCATGCCAACCGTGCACCTATCTTGCATCAAGATAAGAACTATCTCCAAAAAGACAGAACGAAGATTCCACTTGAGCCTCTTCACCAAGGAGTACCATCGTGTGCGTCCAAAATAGTTTCTTAGCCTATGGTGCATTAGGCACAAATCGTGTACCTATCTTGCACCAAAACTAACACTATCTCCAAAGAGAGCGAAGTGAGATTCTATATGACACACGTCATCTAGGAGTTCTATTTGGTGCTTCCAATTATATTTCGAAGCATATAGTACGTTCCATGCAATTCATGCACCTATCTTGCATCAAGATTAGCACTATCTCCAAACAAAAGCAAACTAAGCTTCCACTTGAGACCCTTTACCTAGGAGTATCATCGGGTGCATCCAAAATGGTTTCTTAGCCTATGATGCATTAGGCGCAAAGTGTGTACCTATCTTGCACCAAAACTAACTCTGTCTCCAAACAGACCGAAGCATGATTCCATATGACACATGTCATCTAGGAGTTCTATTGGGGTGCGTCCAAATGGATTTCTTAACATATGGTATGTTCCATGCAAACCGTGCACCTATCTTGCATCAAGATTAGCACTATCTCCAAACAGATCGAACCGACATTCCACTTGAGCCTCTTCACCTAGGAGTATCATCGGGTGCTTCCATAATGGTTTCTGAGCCCATGGTGCATTATGCGCAAACCATGCACCAATCTTGCACCTAAACTAACACTGTCTCAAAACAGATTGAAGCAAGATTCCATATGAGACACATGATCTAGGAGTTCTATCGGGTGCGTCCAAATTGATTTCCAAGAATATGGTATGTTCCATTCAAACCGTACACCTATCTTGCATCAAGATTAGCACTATCTCCAAACAAACCGAACCGAGCTTTCAATTCAGCCTCTTCACCTAGGAGTACCATCGGGAACTTCCACAACGGTTTCCGAGCCTATGGTGCACTGGGCACAAACCATGCACTTATCTTGCACCTAAACTAATACTATCTCCAACTAGACTGAAGCAAGATTCCATATGATACACTTCATCTAGTAGTTCCATCAGGTGCATCTACAGTTCCATTAGGTGTGTCCAAATTGATTTCTGAGCATATGGTATGTTCCATGCAACCGTGCACCTATCTTGCATCAAGATTAGAACTATCTCCAAACAGATAGAACCAAGATTCCACATGAGCCTCTTCACCAAGGAGTACCATCACGTGCGTCCAAAATATTTTCTTAGCCTATGGTGCATTAGGCACAAACCGTGCACCTATCTTGCACCGAAACTAACATTATCTCCAAAGATACCGTAGTGAGATTCTATATGACACACGTCATCTAGGAGTTCTATTGGGTGCTTCCAAATATATTTCTAAGCATATGGTACGTTCGATGCAATTCGTGCACCTATCTTGCATCAATATTAGTACTATCGACAAACAAAGCAAACTGAGCTTCCACTTGAGCCCTTTTACCCAGGAGTATCATTGGGTGCATCCAAAATGTTTTCTTAGCCTATGATGCATTAGGCGCAAACTGTGTACCTATCTTGCACCAAATAACTCTGTCTCCAAACAGATCAAAGCGAGATTCCATATGACACGTGTCATCTAGGAGTTCTATTGGGGTGCGTCCAAATGGATTTCTTAGCATATGGTATGTTCCATGCAAACCGTGCACCTATCTTGCATCAAGATTAGCACTATCTCCAAACAGATTGAACCGACCTTCCACTTGAGCCTCTTCAACTAGGAGTACCATCAGGACCTTCCACAACGATTCTGAGCCTATGGTGCACTGGGCACAAACCATGCAACTATCTTGCACCGAAACTAATACTATCTCCAACTAGACCGAAGCGAGATTCCATATGATACACTTCATTTAGTAGTTCCATCGGGTGCATCTACAGTTCCATCGAGTGTGTCCAAATTGATTTCTAAGCATATGGTATGTTCCATGTAAACCATGCACCAATCTTGCATCAAGATTAGAACTATCTCCAAACAGACAGAGCCAAGATTCCACATGAGCCTCTTCACCAAGCAGTACCATCACGTGCGTCCAAAATATTTTCTTAGCCTATAGTGCATTAGGCACAAACCGTGTACCTATGTTGCACCGAAACTAACACTATCTCCAAAGAGACCAAAGTGAGATTCTGTATGATATACTTCATCTAGTAGTAATATTGGGTGCTTCTAAATATATTTCTAAGCATATGGTACGTTCGATGCAATTCGTGCACTTATCTTGCTCAAGATTAGCACTATCTCCAAACAAAGCAAACTGAGCTTCCACTTGAGCCCCTTTACCTAGGAGTATCGTCGGGTGCATCCAAAATGGTTTCTTAGCCTATGATGCATTAGGCGCAAACTGTGTACCTATCTTGCACCAAAACTAACTCTATTTCCAAACAGACCAAAACGAGATTCCATATGACATATGTCATCTAGGAGTTCGATTGGGATGCGTCCAAATGGATTTCTTAGCATATGGTATGTTCCATGCAAACCGTGCACCTGTCTTGCATAAAGATTAGCACTATCTCCAAACAGATCGAACCGACCTTCCACTTGAGCCTCTTCACCTAGGAGTACCATCGGGAACTTCCACAATGATTTCTGAGCCTATGGTGCATTGGGCACAAACGATGCAACTATCTTGCACCGAAACTAAAACTATCTCCAACTAGACCGAAGCGAGATTCCATATGATACACTTCATCTAGTAGTTCCATCGGGTGCATCTACAGTTCCATCAGGTTTGTCCAATTTGATTTCTAAGCATATGGTATGTTCCATGCCAACCGTGCTCCTATCTTGCATCAAGATAAGAACTATCTCCAAAAAGACAGAACAAAGATTCCACTTGAGCCTCTTCACCAAGGAGTACCATCGTGTGCGTCCAAAATAGTTTCTTAGCCTATGGTGCATTAGGCACAAACCGTGTACCTACCTTGCACCAAAACTAACACTATCTCCAAAGATAGCGAAGTGAGATTCTATATGACACACGTCATCTAGGAGTTCTATTCGGTGCTTCCAATTATATTTCGAAGCATATGGTATGTTCCATGCAATTCATGCACCCATCTTGCATCTGGATTAGCACTATCTCCAAACAAAAGCAAACTAAGCTTCCACTTGAGCCCCTTTACCTAGGAGTATCATCGGGTGCATCCAAAATGGTTTCTTAGCCTATGATGCATTAGGCGCAAAGTGTGTACCTATCTTGCACCAAAACTAACTCTGTCTCCAAACAGACCGAAGCATGATTCCATATGACACATGTCATCTGGGAGTTCTATTGGGGTGCGTCCAAATGGATTTCTTAACATACGGTATGTTCCATGCAAACCGTGCACCTTTGTTGCATCAAGATTAGCACTATCTCCAAACAGATCGAACCGACATTCCACTTGAGCCTCTTCACCTAGGAGTATCATCGGGTGCTTCCATAATGGTTTCTGAGCCTATGGTGCATTATGCGCAAACCATGCACCAATCTTGCACCTAAACTAACACTGTCTCGAAACAGATTGAAGCAAGATTCCATATGACACACATGATCTAGGTGTTCTATCAGGTGCGTCCAAATTGATTTCCAAGAATATGGTATGTTCCATTCAAACCGTACACCTATCTTGCATCAAGATTAGCACTATCTCCAAACAAACCGAACCGATCTTTCAATTCAGCCTCTTCACCTAGGAGTACCATCGGGAACTTCCACAACGGTTTCTGAGCCTATGGTGCACTGGGCACAAACCATGCACTTATCTTGCACCTAAACTAATACTATCTCCAACTAGACTGAAGCAAGATTCCAGATGATACACTTCATCTAGTAGTTCCATCGAGTGCATCTACAGTTCCATTAGGCGTCTCCAAATTGATTTCTGAACATATGGTATGTTCCATGCAACCGTGCACCTATCTTGCATCAAGATTAGAACTATCTCCGAACAGATAGAACCAAGATTCCACATGAGCCTCTTCACCAAGGAGTACCATCACGTGCGTCCAAAATATTTTCTTAGCCTATGGTGCATTAGGCACAAACCATGCACCTATCTTGCACCGAAACTAACATTATCTCCAAAGATATCGTAGTGAGATTCTATATGACACACGTCATCTAGGAGTTCTATTGGGTGCTTCCAAATATATTTCTAAGCATATGGTACGTTCGATGCAATTCGTGCACCTATCTTGCATCAATATTAGTACTATCTCCAAACAAAGCAAACTGAGCTTCCACTTGAGCCCCTTTACCCAGGAGTATCATTGGGTGCATCCAAAATGGTTTCTTAGCCTATGATGCATTAGGCGCAAACTGTGTACCTATCTTGCACCAAAACTAACTCTGTCTCCAAACAGATCGAAGCGAGATTCCATATGACACGTGTCATCTAGGAGTTCTATTGGGGTGCGTCCAAATGGATTTCTTAGCATATGGTATGTTCCATGCAAACCGTGCACCTATCTTGCATCAAGATTAGCACTATCTCCAAACAGATTGAACTGACCTTCCACTTGAGCCTCTTCAACTAGGAGTACCATCAGGACCTTCCACAATGATTTCTTGGCCTATGGTGCACTAGGCACAAACCGTGCAACTATCTTACACCGAAACTAATACTATCTCCAACTAGACCGAAGCGAGATTCCATATGATACACTTCATCTAGTAGTTCCATCGGGTGCATCTACAGTTCCATCGAGTGTGTCCAAATTGATTTCTAAGCATATGGTATGTTCCATGTAAACCGTGCACCAATCTTGCATCAAGATTAGAACTATCTCCAAACAGACAGAACCAAGATTCCACATGAGCCTCTTCACCAAGCAGTACCATCACGTGCATCCAAAATATTTTCTTAGCCTATAGTGCATTAGGCACAAACCGTGTACCTATGTTGCACCGAAACTAACACTATCTTCAAAGAGACCGAAGTGAGATACTGTATGATATACTTCATCTAGGAGTGATATTGGGTGCTTCTAAATATATTTCTAAGCATACGGTATGTTCGATGCAATTCGTGCACTTATCTTGCTCAAGATTAGCACTATCTCCAAACAAAGCAAACTGAGCTTCCACTTGAGCCCCTTTACCTAGGAGTATCGTCGGGTGCATCCAAAATGGTTTCTTAGCCTATGATGCATTAGGCGCAAACTGTGTACCTATCTTGCACCAAAACTAACTCTGTCTCCAAACAGACTAAAGCGAGATTCCATACGACACATGTCATCTAGGAATTCTATTGGGACGCGTCCAAATGGATTTCTTTGCATATGGTATGTTCCATGCAAACTATGCACCTATCTTGCATTAAGATTAGCACTATCTCCAACACAGATCAAATTGACCTTCTACTTGAGCCTCTTCACCTAGAGTATTGTCGGGTGCTTCCATAATGGTTTCCGAGCCTATGGTGCATTATGCGCAAACCATGCACCAATCTTGCACCAAAACTAACACTGTCTCGAAACAGATTGAAGCAAGATTCCATATGACACACATGATCTAGGTATTCTATCGGGTGCGTCCAAATTGATTTCCGAGAATATGGTACGTTCCATGCAAACCGTACACCTACCTTGCATCAAGATTAGCACTATCTCCAAACAGACCAAACCAAGCTTTCACATGAGCCTCTTCACCTAGGAGTACCATCGGGAACTTCCACAATGATTTCTGAGCATATGGTGCACTGGGCACAAACCATGCACCTATCTTGCACCGAAACTAATACTATCTCCAACTGGTAGTTCCATTGGGTGCATCTACAGTTCCATTGGATGTGTCCAAATTGAGTTCTGAGCATAAGGTATGTTCCATGCAACCGTGCACCTATCTTGCATCAAGATTAGAACTATCTCCAAACAGAGACAACCAAGATTCCACATGAGCCTCTTCACCTAGGAGTACCATCGGGAATATCCACAATGATTTCTGAGCCTATGGTGCACTGGGCACAAACCATGCACCTATCTTGCACCGAAACTAATACTATCTGCAACTCGTAGTTCCATCGGGTGCATCTACAGTTCCATTGGGTGTGTCCAAATTGATTTCTGAGCATAAGGTATGTTCCATGCAACCGTGCACCTATCTTGCATCAAGATTAGAACTATCTCCAAACAGATAGAACCAAGATTCCACATGAGCCTCTTCACCAAGGAGTACCATCGCGTGCGTCCAAAATAGTTTCTTAGCCTATGGTGCATTAGGCACAAATTGTGAACCTATCTTGCACCGAAACTAACACTATCTCCAAAGAGACCGAAGTGAGATTCTATATGACACACGTCATCTAAGAGTTCTATTGGGTGCTTCCAAATATATTTTGAAGCATATGGTACGTTCGATGCAATTCGTGCACCTATCTTGCATCAAGATTAGCACTATCTCCAAACAAAGCAAACTGAGCTTCCACTTGAGCCCCTTTACCCAGGAGTATCATCGGGTGCATCCAAAATGGTTTCTTAGCCTGGTACGTTCGATGCAATTCATGCACCTATCTTGCATCAAGATTAGCACTATCTCCAAACAAAGCAAACTGAGCTTCCACTTGAGCCCCTTTACCCAGGAGTATCATCGGGTGCATCCAAAATGGTGTCTTACCCTATGATGCATTTGACGCAAACTGTGTCCCTATCTTGCACCAAAACTAACTCTGTCTCCAAACGGACCAAAGCGAGATTCGATATGACACATGTAATCTAGGAGTTCTATTGGGGAGTGTCCAAATGGAGTTCTTAGCATATGGTATGTTTCATGCAAACCGTGCACCTATCTTGCATCAAGACTAGCACTATCTCTAAACAGAACGAACCAACCTTCCACTTGAGCCTTTTCACCTTGGATTATCATCGGGTGCTTCCATAATGGTTTCTGAGCCTATGGTGCATTATGCGCAAACTATGCACCAATCTTGCACCTAAACTAACACTGTCTCCAAACAGATTGAAGCGAGATTCCATATGACACACATGATCTAGGAGTTCTATCGGGTGCGTCCAAATTGATTTCTAAGAATATGGTACGCTCCATGCAAACCGTACACCTATCTTTCGTTAAGATTAGCACTATCTCCAAACAGACCGAACCGAGCTTTCACTTGAGCCTCTTCACCTAGGAGTACAATCGGGAACTTCCACAACGATTTCTGAGCCTATGTGATGCGAACCCGCTAGGGTTTTTGGCCTGATCTTTCGATGAGAGGCGCTGGGTAACTCGATTAGTGAATGGAGATGACGTTCACGGCCCGACTACAGCCTTCTAAGGCCGTGCCTTAGCAACCGATACACCGCCTCCAATGGCTGTCACGATCTTGTGGAGCGCAACACCCGGCCACTAGGGCACTCGTCCTGCAAGCAATCGAAGAACCAGCAAGAACAAGTAGGACAAGTACTAAAATACTAGATGTAAATGAAGGTTTCAAACTCAATCTCTAATGAAGTGGGGTTTCGAAAACAAGAAGACGGGCGGCTGGATCAGCACGCGCGCTTGCAAGCAAGTAGCGAAGGCTAAACTTTATCTAATCAAAACCCAGTTGTTCATGGCGGCTCTAGATGTAAATAAATAGAGGGGAGAATGACCAAAGGGGTGCTAGAGTCGTCCTCCAACCCTAGGACGCGTCCCTAATGGACTCAACTTGATACATGGGCCATTGGTCCAAAATAGGGTGACGCAGCACCAAAACAGAAAAAGGTGTCGGCATGAAAACAAGGACTGTGCCCGACTCATAAGCTGCATAGATATGTGGTTGGACCCATTGGAAAGTAGACTTCATGAGCTTTCCAACAAGTATAGGAACGTCCTAGTTGGAGTCCATATGACGCCGTGGTGATCCATACAAGTTAGAGTTATTTTCCAGTCCGAATCCAACTCCCAAAACGTGTTGGGTTTGGACTCTTTGTTTCCTTGCTTTAGAAGCGACGTGGTAACTTGATAGAGGATGTTGTGGAGGCTTGGACCTGATCTCCAATCACCTTTGTTAAGTTATCACTCTTCCCATATGCAATCAGCCCTTGAAGTTGGTGTTGCCTCAAATTCTGAATGCAGTTGAACCTTCCCTTGCTGATCTTGTCCATTATTCCTGAGCAACACGAAAGTGCACGTGTCTCCATTGTCTAAATATGATTGACAAGAGTTTAAAACTGAACTTACTTGAAGGTTGAGTTGACGGGCAAGAGCACGAGTAAGAGGACCAGCTATAGGTTGTGTCGGAGAGGATGTAGGACCAGCTATAGGTTGTGCCGGAGAGGATGTAGGATATGTATCGCTGGTGGATGTAGGATATGTATCGCTGGTGTTGATGTCCTCATCATCCTCCCTTTCTTGCATTTGAGTCGTCCTCGACTCAAGCTCATCTTCCTCACCCAAATAAGGCTTCAAATCTGCAATGTTAAATGTGGGACTAACCCCAAAATCTGCAGGAAGATCAAGCTTATATGCATTCTCATTAATTCGTTGCAGCACTTTAAAAGGACCATCAGCTCTAGGCATCAATTTGGATTTTCTCAGTTCTGGAAATCTATCTTTTCGCAAATGCACCCAAACCAAATCCCCAGGTTCCAGAATCAATTGCTTTCTACCTTTATCTCCCAATTTCATACGAATCTGGTGGTACCCACTACGTAAATCAACTTTTGAAAACACAACAGCACCACTCAGTTCATCTAGCATATCATCTAATCGTGGAATAGGGTGTCGATATCGAATGGTGATATTATTAATAGCTCTACAATCAACACACATACGCCATGTTCCATCTTTCTTAGGCACTAAAATTACTGGAACAGCACAAGGACTAAGAGATTCTCGGACATAACCTTTGTCTAGTAGTTCTTGCACTTGTCGCTGAATTTCCTTTGTTTCCTCCGGGTTTGTCCTGTATGGTGCACGATTTGGCAAAACTGATCCAGGAATAAGATCAATTTGGTGCTCAATCCCGCGTAGTGGAGGCAGCCCCGCTGGTACCTCACTTGGAAACACAACAGAATACTCCTGCAAAACGTTAGCAACAGCAGGGGGCAAAGAACATTGCATATCCTCAACTGAAATCAAAGCATCCTTGCATATCAAAGCATAAGCAACAGAAGTGGATGCATTGAACTCATTAATATCTGATTTGGTAGCTATCATACAACGTCCTTTCAGTTTTATCTCATCTTTGTTACCAATTACAGATTTATCATTTTTATTGCTCTTGCTCTTTGCTTTAGTAGGCCTAGCAACATCAGTTTGCATAATAGTTTCAGGGGACATAGGATGCAACACAATTTTGCGATCATGGTATAGAAAAGAATACTGATTTGATCTACCATGATGCATAGAATCTCTATCAAATTGCCAAGGTCTACCTAGCAGAATGTTACAAGCTTGCATAGGCACAACATCACATTCAACAATATCTTTGTAGGATCCGATGGAAAAATTAATTCTCACAAGTCTAGTTACCTTTGCCTTACCACTGTTGTTCAGCCATTGGATGTAGTAGGGATGCG
>NW_018396422.1:0-8245 GCF_000003195.3 Sorghum bicolor | reverse complement strand
GCAGCTTCTGCACCATATCGCTGCTTGCCAAGTTGTTGCAGCTACCTCCATCAATGATCATGCGACAAGAACGCTCTTTGATGACACACTTTGTTTGGAATAAAATGTGTCGCTGATTTTGTTCTGCCATCTCCATTTGTGCACTAAGCACTCGCTGCACGATCAAGCTCTCATAGTGGTCCGCTTCACCTGCATTAATATGTTCTTCTATTTGATCTTCATTACCTGCATGGTCAGTCGCAAGCAGTGCAAGTGTATCCTCATCAAAATCACTAGCAGATGAGTACTCACCATCATCCCTGACAATCATAACTCGCTTGTTTGGGCAGTCACGCATCATGTGCCCATATCCCTTGCACCGATGACATTGTATGTTGCTTGTTCTACCCGTCGATGCCACGGATGAAGTACTCACAGCAGGCTTTTGCATCGTCTTCGCAACTGAACTGGTGGGGGCAGCTCGAGCCTTGTCACTAGATGATGGAGTAGAAATACGTGTAGATGGAGTTGAAGCCATGTGTTGCTGCCATGAAGTAGCCTTCCCTGCAGAAATATTACTCCTTGCGCTAGCACGTCGTCCCTGCACTTCCCTTTCAGCTTTACAAGCAAGATGAAACAAACGGGTTACATTATTGTATTCTTTGTAAGCGACGATGTCCTGAATTTCCCGATTTAACCCACCCAAAAATCTAGCCATAGCCGGTTCCTCATCCTCCTCTAGGTTACAACGCAACATACCCGTTTGTAATTCCTGATAATATTCTTCCACACTTTTAGCACCTTGTCTTAACTGCTGCAACTTATTTATCATATCACGCGCATAGTAAGATGGAACAAATCTAGCTCTCATGGCCCTTTTCAGCGCATCCCAAGTTCTAGGTAAGTTATTAGGATTTTTCTTTCCATATTCTATCCACCAAACAGAAGCAAAATCTGTAAACTCACTAGTAGCAGCCCTAACACGTGTAGTCTCAGGAAATTCATGACATGCAAACTTTTGATCAACAGCAATCTCCCAAGTGATGTAAGCATCAGGGTCATATTTACCATCAAAAGGGGGTATCTTAAATTTAATCTTACTGAAAGCATCATCATTATTGTGTACCTCGCGTCGGCGGTTGCCACCCATACCTCTACGGTTGTGACGAAGGCGACGTCGATCACGAGTGTCTTGATCATCATGTTCAATATCACCAGTGTAGTCATCTTCATGACTACCGTGCTCTCGATCTCCCTCCTTTTCTTCTTTATGCTTCTCTTTATCTTCGGTGTGGAAAGCATCAAATCGCCTTAGGAGAGCATCAAGGCTTTTGTCCACACTAGCAACGGATTCCTCCAAACTTGTGAGCTTGTTGTTTGTGGCAATCTGCATAGCTTCCAACTGCCCCAGCTTTTCATTCGTCACCTGCAAGTCGTTATCAAGTCCCTCTGTGTGTAGCTTCACTTTCCTTTCAAAATGTTGTATGATGCCCTTAGTGCGAGGTGTAAGTGGTGTTTCGTTACCATCATCTGCCCCTGGCATGGTTCAAAGACAAAGACAACAAAAAGGCAAGTGAAGAAATAAAAGCCCTACAACTACTAGGATGTAGCTACAGCAAGTCGCTCACACTCAACCTGTAACACAAGTTCTTACCAATTCTTACCTTGCTTGACAGGAGGGGTCGTCTGCCAACAAGTGTACAGCAATGGACAAAGTGTATCGGTGCTGCAGCACAAGACCTGTCAAGCTGTAGAGTATGTGGAGCTATAGGTGGGCTGAAACAAGGAACGAACTAGCACCACGTTAGTTATAAAAGCGAGCTGAATAAGCGTTCGACGATGGTACTGTGCTGGTCCTAGGCTAGACCGTGCTAGAGACGCGAGCCTGGACACAAAGGAAAACCACAGCACACCCCCGAAAACAAGGTGGAAGAAACCTAAAATCAATATGAAAAACAGCCCCTTTTTTTTCTTTTGAATCTTTTCTCTTTTCTTTTCTCTTTTCTTTTTTTTCTTTTTTTTTGGGCAACCTCAAAAACTGATTATATGAACAAAGGAATACAAAAGAGCAATTCGCTACACACACTTTTCTCTCTCTCTCTCTAGAGTAAGGCCAAACAAGTATGGAGTTATCTTTCTTTTTGGATCACAGTTCAATTCGGACTTCACAACAGATTCGACAGAGAGAAGATATGGTAATACTCGGCTGTGTATAGATGGTGATAAGAACTCGAAACTCTAAAGGACTAGACACTAAGACCAGCAACTCGACACAAATCGAAGCAACGCAAATTCAACAAGCCCTAACTAAAACGGTACTAGCCAAGGCACAAAGGTTTAATAGGATTATGGAAAAACTAATCTAATATATTTTTTTTTGGCTTTTCTGGACTATAGGAAATTAATTAAAAGCAGCAAAGGATTAGAAGTCTCTCACCGAAGAACCTTGCTCTGATTACCAACTGATGCGAACCCGCTAGGGTTTTTGGCCTGATCTTTCGATGAGAGGCGCTGGGTAACTCGATTAGTGAATGGAGATGACGTTCACGGCCCGACTACAGCCTTCTAAGGCCGCGCCTTAGCAACCGATACACCGCCTCCAATGGCTGTCACGATCTTGTGGAGCGCAACACCCGGCCACTAGGGCACTCGTCCTGCAAGCAATCGAAGAACCAGCAAGAACAAGTAGGACAAGTACTAAAATACTAGATGTAAATGAAGGTTTCAAACTCAATCTCTAATGAAGTGGGGTTTCGAAAACAAGAAGACGGGCGGCTGGATCAGCTCGCGCGCTTACAAGCAAGTAGCAAAGGCTAAACTTTATCTAATCAAAACCCAGTTGTTCATGGCGACTCTAGATGTAAATAAATAGAGGGGAGAACGACCAAAGGGGTGCTAGAGTCGTCCTCCAACCCTAGGACGCGTCCCTAATGGACTCAACTTGATACATGGGCCATTGGTCCAAAATAGGGTGACGCAGCACCAAAACAGAAAAAGGTGTCGGCACGAAAACAAGGACTGCGCCCGACTCATAAGCTGCATAGATATGTGGTTGGACCCATTGGAAAGTAGACTTCATGAGCTTTCCAACAAGTATAGGAACGTCCCAGTTGGAGTCCATATGACGCCGTGGTGATCCATACAAGTTAGAGTTATTTTCCAGTCCGAATCCAACTCCCAAAAAGTGTTGGGTTTGGACTCTTTGTTTCCTTGCTTTAGAAGCGACGTGGTAACTTGATAGAGGATGTTGTGGAGGCTTGGACCTGATCTCCAATCACCTTTGTTAAGTTATCACTCTTCCCATATGCAATCAGCCCTTGAAGTTGGTGTTGCCTCAAATTCTGAATGCAGTTGAACCTTCCCTTGCTGATCTTGTCCATTATTCCTGAGCAACACGAAAGTGCACGTGTCTCCATTGTCTAAATATGATTGACAAGAGTTTAAAACTGAACTTACTTGAAGGTTGAGTTGACGGGCAAGAGCACGAGTAAGAGGACCAGCTATAGGTTGTGTCGGAGAGGATGTAGGACCAGCTATAGGTTGTGCCGGAGAGGATGTAGGATATGTATCGCTGGTGGATGTAGGATATGTATCGCTGGTGTTGATGTCCTCATCACTATGGTGCACTGGGCACAAACCATGCAACTATCTTGCACCAAAACTAATACTATCCCCAACTGGACCGAAGCGAGATTCCAACTGATACACTTCATCTAGTAGTTTCATCGGGTGCATCTACAGTTCCATCGGGTTTGTCCAAACTGATTTCTAAGCATATGGTATGTTCCATGCAAACCATATACCTATCTTCCATCAAGATTAAAACTATATCCAAACAGACAGAACCATGATTCCACTTGAGCCTCTTCACCATGGAGTACCATCGTGTGCGTCCAAAATAGTTTTTCTTACACAAACCGTGTACCTATCTTGCACCAAAACTAACACTATCTCCAAAGAGACCAAAGTGAGATTCTATATGACACACGTCATCTAGGAGTTCTATTGGGTGCTTCCAAATATATTTCGAAGCATATGGTACGTTCCATGCAATTCGTGCACCTATCTGGCATCAAGATTAGCACTATCTCCAAACAAAAGCAAACTAAGCTTCCACTTGAGCCCCTTTACCTAGGAGTATCTTCGGCTGCATCCAAAATGGTTTCTTAGCCTATGATGCATTAGGCGCAAACTGTGTACCAATCTTGCACCAAAACTAACTCTGTCTCCAAACAGACCGAAGCGAGAATCCATATGACACATGTCATCTAGGAGTTCTATTGGGGTGCGTCCAAATGGATTTCTTAGCATATGGTATGTTCCATGCAAACCGTGCACCTATCTTGCATCAAGATTAGCGCAATCTCCAAACAGATCGAACCGACCTTCCACTTGAGCCTCTTCACCTAGGAGTATTATCGGGTGCTTCCATAATGGTTTCCGAGCCTATGGTGCATTATGCGCAAACCATGCACAAAACTTGCACCTAAACTAACACTGTCTCGAAACAGATTGAAGCAAGATTCCATATGACACACATGATCTAGCAGTTCTATCGGGTGCGTCCAAATTGATTTCTGAGATTATGGTATGTTCCATGCAAACCGTACACATGTCTTGCATCAAGATTAGCACTGTCCAAACAGACCAAACCAAGCTTTCACATGAGCCTCTTCACCTAGGAGTACCATCGGGAACTTCCACAATGATTTCTGAGCCTATGGTGCACTGGGCACAAACCATGCACTTATCTTGCACCGAAACTAATACTATCTCCAACTGGTAGTTCCATTGGGTGCATCTACAGTTCCATTGGGTGTGTCCAAATTGATTTCTGAGCATAAGGTATGTTCCATGCAACCGTGCACCTATCTTGCATCAAGATTAGAACTATCTCCAAACAGATAGAACCAAGATTCCACATGAGCCTCTTCACCAAGGAGTACCATCGCGTGCGTGCAAAATAGTTTCTTAGCCTATGGTGCATTAGGCACAAATCGTGTACCTATCTTGCACCGAAACTAACACTATCTCCAAAGAGATCGAAGTGAGATTCTATATGACACACGTCATCTAAGAGTTCTATTGGGTGCTTCCAAATATATTTTGAAGCATATGGTATGTTCGATGCAATTCGTGCACCTATCTTGCATCAAGATTAGCACTATCTCCAAACAGATTGAAGCGAGATTCCATATGACACACATGATCTAGGAGTTCTATCGGGTGCGTTCAAATTGATTTCTGAGAATATGGTACGTTCCCTACAAACCATACACCTATCTTTCATCAAGATTAGTACTATCTCCAAATAGACCGAACCAAACTTTCACTTGAGCCTTTTCACCTAGGAGTACCATCGGGAACTTCCACAAGGATTTTTTAGCCTATGGCACACAAGGCACAAACCATGGAACTATCTTGCACCGAAACTAATACTATCTCCAACTGGACCGAAGCGAGATTCCATATGATACACTTCCTCTAGTAGTTCCATTGGGTGCATCTACAGTTCCATCGGGTTCGTCCAAATTGATTTCTGAGCATATGGTATGTTCCATGCAAACCGTGCACCTATCTTGCATCAAGTGTAGCACTATCTCCAAACAGATCGAACCGACCTTCCACTTGAGCCTCGTCACCTAGGATTATCATCGGGTGCTTCCATAATGGTTTCTGAGCCTATTGTGCATTATGCGCAAACCATGCACCAATCTTGCACCTAAACTAACACTGTCTCCAAACAGATTGAAGCGAGATTCCATATGACACACATGATCTAGGAGTTATATCGGGTGCGTCCAAATTGATTTATGAGAATATGGTACGTTCCATGCAAACCATACACCTATCTTTCATCAAGATTAGCACTATCTCCAAATAGACCGAACCGAACTTTCAATTGAGCCTCTTCACCTAGGAGTACCATCAGGAACTTCCACAACGATTTTTGAGCCTATGGTGCACTAGGCACAAACCATGCAACTATCTTGCACCGAAACTAATACTATCTCCAACTGGACCGAAGTGAGATTCCATATGATACACTTCCTCTAGTAGTTCCATTGGGTGCATTTCTGAGCATATGGTATGTTCCATGCAAACCGTGCACCTATCTTGCATCAGGAGTAGAACTATCTCCAAACAGACAGAACAAAGATTCCACTTGAGCCTCTTCACCAAGGAGTACCATCGTGTGCGTCCAAAATAGTTTCTTAGCCTATGGTGCATTAGGCACAAACCGTATACCTATCTTGCACCGAAACTAACACTATCTCCAAAGAGACCGAAGTGAGATTCTATATGACACACGTCATCTAGGAGTTCTATTGGGTGCTTCCAATTATATTTCGAAACATATGTTATGTTCCATGCAATTCGTGCACCTATCTTGCATCAAGATTAGCACTATCTTCAAACAAAAGCAAACTGAGCTTCCACTTGAGCCCCTTTACCCAGGAGTATCATCGGGTGCATCCAAAATGGTTTCTTAGCCTATGATGCATTAGGCGCAAACTGTGTACCTATCTTGCACCAAAACTAACTCTGTCTCCAAACAGACCGAAGCGAGATTCCATATGACACATGTCATCTAGGAGTTCTATTGGGGTGCGTCCAAATGGATTTCTTAGCATATGGTATGTTCCATGCAAACCATGCACCTATCTTGCATCAAGATTAGCACTATCTCCGAACAGAACGAACCGACCTTCCACTTGAGCCTCTCCACCTAGGATTATCATCGGGTGCTTCCATAATGGTTTTTGAGCCTATGGTGCATTATACGCAAACCATGCACCAATCTTGCACCTAAACTAACAGTGTCTCCAAACAGATTGTAACGAGATTCCATATGACACACATGATCTAAGAGTTCTATCGGGTGCGTCCAAATTGATTTCTGAGAATATGGTACGTTCCATGCAAACCATACACCTATCTTTCATCAAGATTAGCACTATCTCCAAATAGACCGAACCGAACTTTCACTTGAGCCTCTTCACCTAGGAGTACCATCATGAACTTCCACAATGATTTTTGAGCCTATGGTGCACTAGGCACAAACCATGCAACTATGTTGCACCGAAACTAATACTATCTCCAACTGGACCGAAGTGAGATTCCATATGATACACCTCCTCTAGTAGTACCATTGGGTGCATCTACAGTTCCATCGGGTTTGTCCAAATTGATTTCTGAGCATATGGTATGTTCCATGCAAACCGTGCACCTATCTTGCATCAAGTTTAGCACTATCTCCAAACAGATCGAACCGACCTTCCACTTGAGCCTCTTCACCTATGATTAACATCGGGTGCTTCCATAATGGTTTCTGAGCCTATGGTGCATTATACGCAAACCATGCACCAATCTTGCACCTAAACTAACAGTGTCTCCAAACAGATTGAAGCGAGATTCCATATGACACACATGATCTAGGAGTTCTATCGGGTGCGTCCAAATTGATTTCTGAGAATATGGTACGTTCCATGCAAATCATACACCTATCTTTCATCAAGATTAGCACTATCTCCAAATAGACCGAACCAAACTTTCACTTGGGCCTTTTCACCTAGGAGTACCATCGGGAACTTCCACAATGATTTTTGAGCCTATGGCGCACTAGGAACAAACCATGCAACTATCTTGCACCGAAACTAATACTATCTCCAGCTAGACCGAAGCGAGATTCCATATGATAAACTTCCTCTAGTAGTTCCATTCGGTGCATCTGCAGTTCCATCGGGTTTGTCCAAATTGATTTCTGAGCATATGGTATGTTCCATGCAAACCGTGCACCTATGTTGCATCAAGTGTAGCACTATCTCCAAATAGATCGAACCGACCTTCCACTTGAGCCTCTTCACCTAGGATTATCATCGGGTGCTTCCATAATGGTTTCTGAGCCTATGGTGCATTATGCGCAAACCATGCACCAATCTTGCACCTAAACTAAAACTGACTCCAAATAGATTGAAGCGAGATTCCATATGACACACATGATCTAGGAGTTCTATCAGGTGCGTCCAAATTGATTTCTAAGAATATGGTACGTTCCATGCAAACCATACACCTATCTTTCAACAGGATTAGCACTATCTCCAAATAGACCGAACCGAACTTTCACTTGAGCCTCTTCGCCTAGGAGTACCATCAGGAACTTCCACAATGATTTTTGAGCCTATGGTGCACTAGGCACAAACCATGCAACTATCTTGCACCGAAACTAATACTATCTCCAACTGGACCGAAGTGAGATTCCATA
>NW_018396421.1:208783-236493 GCF_000003195.3 Sorghum bicolor | reverse complement strand
TAGAAATATATTTGGAAGCACCCAATAGAACTCTTAGATGACGTGTGTCATATATAATCTCACTTCGGTCTCTTTGGGGATAGTGTTAGTTTCGGTGCAAGATAGGTACACGGTTTCTGCCTAATGCACCATAGGCTAAGAAACTATTTTGGACGCACGCGATGGTACTCCTTGGTGAAGAGGCTCATGTGGAATCTTGGTTCTGTCTTTTTGGAGATAGTTCTAATCTTGATGCAAGATAGGTGCACGGTTTGCATGGAACATACCATAGGCTCAGAAATCAATTTGGACACACCCGATGGAACTATAGGTGCACCCGATGGAACTACTAGATGAAGTGTATCATATGGAATCTCGCTTCGGTCCAGTTGGAGATAGTATTAGTTTCGGAGCAAGATAGTTGCATGATTTGTGCCCAGTGCACCATAGGCTAAGAAATCGTTGTGGAAGTTCCCGATGGTACTCCTAGGTGAAGAGGCTCAAGTGAAAGCTCGGTTCGGTCTGCTTGGAGATTGTGCTAATCTTGATGAAAGATAGGTGTACGGTTTGGATGGAACGTACCATATTCTCAGAAATCAATTTCGACACACCCGATAGAACTCCTAGATCATGTGTGTCATATGGAATCTCGCTTCAATCTGTTTGGAGATAGTGTTAGTTTAGGTGCAAGATTGGTGCATGGTTTGCGCATAATGCACCATAGGCTCAGAAACCATTATGGAAGCACCCGATGATAATCCTATGTGAAGAGGCTCAAGTGGAAGGTCGGTTCGATCTGTTTGGAGATAGTGCTAATCTTGATGCAAGATAGGTGCACGGTTTGCATGGAACGTACCATATTCTCAGAAATCAATTTGGACGCACCCGATAGAACTCCTAGATCATGTGTTTCATATGGAATCTCGCTTCAATCTGTTTGGAGACAGTGTTAGTTTAGGTGCAAGATTGGTGCATGGTTTGCGCATAATGCACCATAGGCACAGAAATCATTATAGAAGCACCCGATGATAATCCTATGTGAAGAGGCTCAAGTGGACGGTCGGTTCGATCTGTTTGGAGATAGTGCTAATATTGATACAAGATAGGTGCACGGTTTCCATGGAACATACCATATGCTAAGAAATCCATTTGGACGCACCCCAATAGAACTCCTAGATGACATGTGTCATATGGAATCTCGCTTCGGTCTGTTTGGAGACAGAGTTAGTTTTGGTGCAAGATAGGTACACAGTTTGCGACTAATGCATCATAGGCTAAGAAACCATTTTGGATGCACCTGATGATACTCCTGGGTAAAGGGGCTCATGTGGAAGCTCAGTTTGCTTTGTTTGGAGATATTGCTAATCTTGATGCAAGATAGGTGCACGAATTGCATCAAACGTACCATATGCTTAGAAATATATTTGGAAGCACCCAATAGAACTCTTAGATGACGTGTGCCATATATAATCTCACTTCGGTCTCTTTGGAGATAGTGTTAGTTTCGGTGCAAGATAGGTACACGGTTTCTGCCTAATGCACCATAGGCTAAGGAACTATTTTGGACGCACGCGATGGTACTCCTTGGTGAAGAGGCTCATGTGGAATCTTGGTTCTGTCTGTTTGGAGATAGTTCTAATCTTGATGCAAGATAGGTGCACGGTTTGCATGGAACATACCATATGCTCAGAAATCAATTTGGACACACCCGATGGAGCTATAGATGCACCCGATGGAACTACTAGATGAAGTGTATCATATGGAATCTCGCTTCGGTCCAGTTGGAGATAGTATTAGTTTCGGAGCAAGGTAGTTGCATGATTTGTGCCCAGTGCACCATAGGCTCAGAAATCGTTATGGAAGTTCCCGATGGTACTCCTAGGTGAAGAGGCTCAAGTGAAAGCTCGGTTCGGTCTGCTTGGAGATTGTGCTAATCTTGATGAAAGATAGGTGTACGGTTTGGATGGAACGTACCATATTCTCAGAAATCAATTTCGACGCACCCGATAGAACTCCTAGATCATGTGTGTCATATGTGTTTACACCGTTTTTGGACACGTATCTTTTGATACGTATCTGGAGTTAATGGGATGTGGATCGGCAGATGGAGCAGTGGTGACCAGTCTGCAGGGAAGTTGCCGATGAAGGTGGTTGCCGATGGGGAGACAACCGAATATGACCAAGTCCAGAAGTGATGGTATATTCATGCCGTTGACCAGTGCCAGTATTTGCCGATGGCCGTTACATAATAGTCTGTCGATGACTCTGGAGGAAAGCGTGGAAGTTGCCGATTGATTCGTGGTGGTGTCCCGATCAGTTATGGGGGGTAGTTTAATGTTTTCCTTAGTTATTAGAATTCGTTTTGTATATGGTTTCCGTTTAATTTGGAATTTGAGTTCTAGTCGTGTCTGGTTGTAGCTCTTTGGACAGGGTATAAATATAGACCCTAGAGCAATGTAATGAGACATCTATCAGTCAATCAAACACAAGTTTTTACTCATATTCCAGCATCTACTTTTCGACGACTTCGTCATATTTTTCCTTTTTACTACGAGTTCTCAGGAATTCGTCGAGTCAAGCTCGGCGTGTTCTCAAGTTCCGCGTGAGCACCTCTTGGCCGTGACATCCGGGCGCATCGCTGTTGTCGGGACCAAAGTGTTCAGGTTACCACCTTTGTCGGTTGTAAGGTTAAATCGGCTGGCACGCCTTCACGTTTGAATTGGGTATTAGCCCTTTGTGTTTGTAGATTAGCTTTTGCACCAACAATATGGAATCTCGCTTCAATCTGTTTGGAGACAGTGTTAGTTTAGGTGCAGGATTGGTGCATGGTTTGCGCATAATGCACCATAGGCTCAGAAACCATTATGGAAGCACCCGATGATAATCCTAGGTGAAGAGGCTCAAGTGGAAGGTCGGTTCGATCTGTTTGGAGATAGTGCCAATCTTGATGCAAGATGGGTGCACGATTTGCATGTAACGTACCATATTCTCATAAATCAATTTGGACGCACCCGATAGAACTCCTAGATCATGTGTGTCATATGGAATCTTGCTTCAATCTGTTTGGATACAATGTTAGTTTAGGTGCAAGATTGGTGCATGGTTTGTGCACCATAGGCTCGGATACCATTATGGAATCTTGGTTATGTCTGTTTGGAGATAGTTCTAATCTTGATGCATGATAGGTGCACGGTTTGCATGGAACATACCATATGCTGAGAAATCAATTTGGACACTCCCGATGGAACTACTAGATGAAGTGTATCATATGGAATCTCGCTTTAGTCTAGTTGAAGATAGCATTAGTTTTGGTGCAAGATAGGTGCATGGTTTGTTCCCAGTGCACCATAGGCTCAGAAACCGTTGTGGAAGTTCCAAATGGTACTCCTAGGTGAAGAGGCTCAAGTGAAAGCTCGGTACGCTCTGTTTGGAGATAGTGCTAATCTTGATGAAAGATAGGTGTACGGTTTGCATGGAACGTACCATATTCTTAGAAATCAATCTGTACGCAACCGATAGAACTCCTAGATCATGTGTGTCATATGGAATCTTGCTTCAATCTGTTTGGAGACAGTGTTAGTTTAGGTGCAAGATTGGTGCATGGTTTGCGCATAATGCACCATAGGCTCAGAAATCATTATGGAAGCACCCGATGATAATCCTATGTGAAGAGGCTCAAGTGGACGGTCGGTTCGATCTGTTTGGAGATAGTGCTAATATTGATGCAAGATAGGTGCACGGTTTGCATGAAACATACCATATGCTAAGAAATCCATTTGGACGCACCCCAATAGAACTCCTAGATGACATGTGTCATATGGAATCTCGCTTCGGTCTGTTTGGAGACAGAGTTAGTTTTGGTGCAAGATAGGTACACAGTTTGCGACTAATGCATCATAGGCTAAGAAACCATTTTGGATGCACCCGATGATACTCCAGGGTAAAGGGGCTCAAGTGGAAGCTCAGTTTGCTTTTGTTTGGAGATAGTGCTAATCTTGATGTAAGATAGGTACACAAATTGTAAGATAGGTACACAAATTGCATGGAACGTACCATTTGCTTTGAAATATATTTGGAAGCAACCAATAGAACTCCTAGATGACGTGTGTCATTTAGAATCTCACTTCGGTCTCTTTGGAGATAGTGTTAGTTTCGGTGCAAGATAGGTACACGGTTTGTGCCTAATGCACTATAGGCTAAGAACTATTTTGGACGCACATGATGGTACTCCTTGTTGAAGAGGCTCAAGTGGAATCTTTGTTCTGTCTGTTTGTGAGATAGTTCTAATCTTGATGCAAGATAGGTGCACAGTTTGCACAGAACATACCATATGCTCAGAAATCAATTTGTACAAAACCCGATGGAACAGTAGATGCACCCGATGGAACTACTAGATGAAGTGTATCATATGGAATCTCGCTTCGATCCAGTTGGAGATAGTATTAGTTTCGATGCAAGATAGTTGCATGGTTTGTGCCCAGTGCACCATAGGCTCCAAAATAGTTGTGGAAGTTCCCGATGGTACTCCTAGGTGAAGAGGCTCAAGTGAAAGCTCAGTTTGGTCTGTTTGGAGATAGTGCTAATCTTGATGAAAGATAGGTGTACGGGTGTGCATGGAACGTACCATATTCTTAGAAATCAATTTGGACGCACCCGATAGAACTCCTAGATCATGTGTGTCATATGGAATCTCGCTTCAATATGTTTGGAGACAGTGTTTGTTTAGGTGCAAGATTGGTGCACGGTTTGCGCATAATGCACCATAGGCTCAGAAACCAATATGGAAGCACCCGATGATAATCCTAGGTGAAGAGGCTCAAGTGGAAGGTCAGTTCGATCTGTTTGGAGATAGTGCTAATCTTAATGCAAGATAGGTGCACGGTTTGCATGGAACATACTATATGCTAAGAAATAAATTTGGACGCACCCCAATAGAACTCGTGGATAACATGTGTCATATAGAATCTCGCTTTGGTCTGATTGGAGACAAAGGTAGTTTTGGTGCAAGATAGGTACACAGTTTGCGCCTAATGCATCATAGGCTAAGAAACAATTTTGGATGCACCCGATGATACTCTTGGGTAAAGGGGCTCAAGTGGAAGCTCAGTTTGCTTTGTTTGGTGATAGTGCTAATCTTGATGCAAGATAGGTGCACGAATTGCATCGAACGTTCCATATGCTTAGAAATATATTTGGAAGCACCAAATAGAACTCCTAGATGATGTGTGTCATATAGAATCTCACTTCGGTCTATTTGGAGATAGTGTTAGTTTCGGTGCAAGATAGGTACATGGTTTGTGCCTAATGCACCATAGGCTAAGAAACTATTTTGGACGCACGCGATGTTACTCCTTGGTGAAGAGGCTCATGTGGAATCTTGGTTCTATCTGTTTGGAGATAATTCTAATCTTGATGTAAGATAGGTGCACGGTTTGCATGGAACATACCAAATGCTCAGAAATCAATTTGGACACATCCGATGGAACTGTAGATGGACCCAATGGAACTACTAGATGAAGTGTATCATAAGGAATCTTGCTTCGTTCTAGTTGGAGATAGTATTAGTTTCGGTGCAAGATAGTTGCATGGTTTGTGCCCAGTGCACCATAGGCTCCAAAATCGTTGTGGAAGTTCCCGATGGTACTCCTAGGTGAAGAGGCTCAAGTGAAAGCTCAGTTTGGTATGTTTGGAGATAGTGCTAATCTTGATGATAGATAGGTGTACGGTTTGCATGGAACGTTCCATATTCTCAGAAATCAATTTGGACACAGCCGATAGAACTCCTAGATCATGTGTGTCATATGGAATCTCGCTTCAAGTTGTTTGGAGACAGTGTTAGTTTAGGTGCAAGATTGGTGCATGGTTTGTGCATAATGCACCATAGGCTTAGAAACCATTATGGAAGCACCCGATGATAATCCTAGGTGAAGAGGCTCAAGTGGAAGGTCGGTTCGATCTATTTGGAGATAGTGCTAATCTTGATGAAAAATAGGTGCACGGTTTGCATGGAACATACCACATGCTAACAAATCTATTTGGACGCACCCCAATAGAACTCCTAGATGACATGTGTCATATAGAATCTCGCTTTGGTCTGTTTGGAGACAGAGTTAGTTTTGGTGCAAGATAGGTACACAGTTTGCGCCTAATGCATCATAGGCTAAGAAACCATTTTGGATGCACCCGATGATACTCCTAGGTAAAGGGGCTCAAGTGGAAGCTCAGTTTGCTTTGTTTGGAGATAGTGCTAATCTTGATGCAAGATAGGTGCACGAATTGCATGGAACGTACCATATGCTTAGAAATATATTTGGAAGCACCAAATAGAACTCCTAGATAATGTGTGTCATATAGAATCTCACTTCGGTCACTTTGGAGATAGTGTTAGTTTCGGTGCAAGATAGGTACACGGTTTGTGCCTAATGCACCATAGGATAAGAAACTATTTTGGACGCACGCGATGGTACTCCTTGGTGAAGAGGCTCATGTGGAATCTTGGTTCTGTCTGTTTGGAGATAGTTCTAATCTTGATGCAAGATAGGTGCACTGTTTGCATGGAACATACCATATGCTCAGAAATCAATTTGGACACACCCGATGGAACTGTAGATGCACCCGATAGAACTACTGGATGAAGTGTATCATATGGAATCTCACTTCAGTCTAGTTGCAGATAGTATTAGTTTCGGTGCAAGATAGGTGCATGGTTTGGGCCCAGTGCACCATAGGCTCAGAAACCATTGTGGAAGTTCCCGATGGTACTCCTACGTGAAGAGGCTCAAGTGAAAGCTCAGTTTGGTCTATTTGGAGATAGTGCTAATCTTGATGAAAGATAGGTGTACGGTTTGCATGGAACATACCATATTCTTAGAAATCAATTTGGACGCACCCGATAGAACTCCTAGATCATGTGTGTCATATGGAATCTCGCTTCAATCTGTTTGGAGACAGAGTTAGTTTAGGTGCAAGAATGGTGCATGGTTTGCGCATAATGCACCATAGGCTCAGAAACCAATAAGGAAGCACCCGATGATAATCCTAGGTGAAGAGGCTCAAGTGGAAGGTCGGTTCGATCTGTTTGGAGATAGTACTAATCTTGATGCAAGATAGGTGCACGGTTTGCATGGAACATACCATATGCTAAGAAATCTATTTGGATGCACCCCAATAGAACTCCTAGATGACATGTGTCATATAGAATCTTGCTTTGGTCTGTTTGGAGACAGAGTTAGTTTTGGTGCAAGATAGGTACACAATTTGCGCCTAATGCGTCATAGGCTAAGAAACCATTTTGGATGCACCCGATGGTACTCCTAGGTAAAGGGGCTCAAGTGGAAGCTCAGATTGCTTTGTTTGGAGATAGTGCTAATCCTGATGCAAGATAGGTGCACGAATTGCATCGAACGTACCATATGCTTCGAAATATATTCGGAAGCACCCAATAGAACTCCTAGATGACGTGTGTCATATAGAATCTCACTTCGGTCTCTTTGGAGATAGTGTTAGTTTCTGTGCAAGATAGGTACTGGTTTGTGCCTAATGCACCATAGGCTAAGAAACTATTTTGGACGCATGCGATGGTACTACTTGGTGAGGAGGCTCATGTGGAATCTTGGTTCTGTTTGTTTGGAGATAGTTCTAATCTTGATGCAAGATAGGTGCACGGTTTGCATGGAACATACCATATGTTCAGAAATCAATTTGGACACACCCGATGGAACTGTAGATGCACCCGATAGAACTACTAGATGAAGTGTATCATATGGAATCTCGATTCAGTCTAGTTGGAGATAGTATTAGTTTCGGTGCAAGATAGGCGCATGGTTTGTGCCCAGTGCACCATATGCTCAGAAACCATTGTGGAAGTTCCCGATGGTACTCCTAGGTGAAGAGGCTCAAGTGAAAGCTCGGTTCGGTCTGTTTGGAGATAGTGTTAATCTTGATGCAAGATAGGTGTATGGTTTGCATGGAAAATACCATATTCTCGGAAATCAATTTTGACGCACCTGATAGAACTCCTAGATCATGTGTGTCATATGGAATCTTGCTTCAATCTGTTTGGAGACAGTTTAGGTGCAAGATTGGTGCATGGTTTGCGCATAATGCACCACATAGGCTCGGAAACCATTATGGAAGCACCCGATAATACTCCTAGGTGAAGAGGCTCAAGTGGATGGTCGGTTCGATCTGTTTGGAGATAGTGCTAATCTTGATGAAAGATAGGTGCATGGTTTTCATGGAACATACCATATGCTAAGAAATCTATTTGGATGCATCGCAATAGAACTCCTAGATGACATGTGTCATATGGAATCTCGCTTAGGTCTATTTGGAGACAGAGTTAGTTTTGGTGTAAGATAGGTACACAGTCTGCGCCTAATGCATCATAGGCTAAGAAACCATTTTGGATGCACCCGTGATACTCCTGGGTAAAGGGGCTCAAGTGGAAGCTCAGTTTGCTTTGTTTGGAGATAGTGCTAATCTTGATACAAGATAGGTGCACGAATTGCATCGAACGTACCATATGCTTAGAAATATATTTGGAAACACCCAATAGAACTCCTAGATGATGCGTTTCATATAGAATCTCACTTCGGTCTCTTTGGAGATAGTGTTAGTTTCGGTGCAAGATAGGTACACGGTTTGTGCCAAATGCACCGTAGGCTAAGAAACTATTTTGGATGCACGCGATGGTACTCCTTGGTGAAGAGGCTCATGTGGAACCTTGGTTCTGTTTGTTTGGAGATAGTTCTAATCTTGACGCAAGATAGGTGCACGGTTTGCATGGAACATACCGTATGCTCAGAAATCAATTTGGACACACCCGATGGAACTGTAGATGCACCCGATGGAACTACTAGATGAAGTGTATCATATGGAATCTCGCTTCGGTCCAGTTGGAGATTGTATTAGTTTCGGTGCAAGATAGTTGCATGGTTTGTGCCCAGTGCACCATAGGCTCAGAAATTGTTGTGGAAGTTCTCGATGGTACTACTAGGTGAAGAGGCTCAAGTGAAAGACTGGTTCGGTCTGTTTGCAGATAGTGCTAATCTTGATGAAAGATAGGTGTACGGTTTGCATGGAACGTACCATGTTCTCATAAATCAATTTGGGCGCACCCGATAGAACTCCTATATCATGTGTGTCATTTGGAATCTCGCTTCAATCTGTTTGGAGACAGTGTTAGTTTAGGTGCAAGATTGGTGCATGGTTTGCGCATAATGCACCATAGGCTCAGAAACCATTATGGAAGCACCTGATGATAATCCTAGGTGAAGAGGCTCATGTGGAAGGTCGGTTCGATCTGTTTGGAGATAGTGCTAATCTTGATGCAAGATAGGTGCACGGTTTGCATGGAACATAACCTATGCTAAGAAATTCTTTCGGACGCACCCCAATAGAACTCCTAGATGGCATGTGTCATATAGAATCTCGCTTAGGTCTGTTTGGAGACAAAGGTAGTTTTGGTGCAAGATAGGTACACAGTTTGCGCCTAATGCATCATAGGCTAAGAAACTATTTTGGATGCACTCGATGATATTCCTGGGTAAAGGGGCTCAAGTGGAAGCTCAGTTTGCTTTGTTTGGAGATAGTCCTAATCTAGATGCAAGATAGGTACACGAATTGCATCGAACGTACCATATGCTTAGAAATATATTTGGAAGCACCCAATAGAACTCCTATATGACGTGTATCATATAGAATCTCACTTCGGTCTCTTTTGAGATAGTGTTAATTTCGGTGCAAGATAGGTACATGGTTTCAACCTAATATACCATAGGCTAAGAAACTATTTTGGACGCACGCGATAGTAATCCTTGGTGAAGAGGCTCATGTGGAATCTTGGTTCTGTCTGTTTGGAGATAGTTCTAATCTTGATGCAAGGTAGGTGCACAGTTTGCATGGAACATACCATATGCTCAGAAATCAATTTGGACACACCCGATGGAACTGTAGATGCACCCAATGGAACTATTAGATGAAGTGTATCATATGGAATCTCGCTTCGGTCCAGTTGGAGATAGTATTAGTTTCGGTGCAAGATAGTTGCATGGTTTGTGCCCAGTGCACCATAGGCTTAGAAATTGTTGTGGACGTTTCCGATGGTACTCCTAGGTGAAGAGGCTCAGGTGAAAGCCCAGTTCGGTCTGTTTGCAGATAGTGCTAATCTTGATGAAAGATAGGTGTACGGTTTGCATGGAACGTACCATGTTCTCATAAATCAATTTGGACGCACCCGATAGAACTCCTAGATCATGTGTGTCCTTTCGAATCTCGCTTCAATCTGTTTGGAGACAGTGTTAGTTTAGGTGCAAGATTGGTGCATGGTTTGCGCATAATGCACCATAGGCTCAGAAACCATTATGGAAGCACCTGATGATAATCCTAGGTGAAGAGGCTCATGTGGAAGGTCGGTTCGATCTATTTGGAGATAGTGCTAATCTTGATGCAAGATAGGTGCACGGTTTGCATGGAACATACCATATGCTAAGAAATCCTTTTGGACGCACCCCAATAGAACTCCTAGATGACATGTGTCATATAGAATCTCGATTAGGTCTGTTTGGAGACAGAGGTAGTTTTGGTGCAAGATAGGTACACAGTTTGCGCCTAATGCATCATAGGCAAAGAAACAATTTTGGGTGCACTCGATGATACTCCTGGGTAAAGGGGCTCAAGTGGAAGCTCAGTTTGCTTTGTTTGGAGATAGTCCTAATCTAGATGCAAGATAGGTGCACGAATTGCATCGAACGTACCATATGCTTTGAAATATATTTGGAAGCACCCAATAGAACTCCTAGATGACGTGTGTCATATAGAATCTCACTTCGGTCTCTTTCGAGATAGTGTTAGTCTCGGTGCAAGATAGGTACACGGTTTCAACCTAATGCACCGTAGGCTAAGAAAATATTTTGGACGCACGAGATGGTACTCGTTGGTGAAGAGGCTCATGTGGAATCTTGGTTCTGTCTGTTTGGAGATAGTTCTAATCTTGATGCAAGATAGGTGCACGGTTTGCATGGAACATACCATATGCTCAGAAATCAATTTGGACACGCCCGATGGAACTATAGATGCACCCGATGGAACTACTAGATGAAGTGTATCATATGGAATCTCGCTTCGTTCCAGTTGGAGATAGTATTAGTTTCGGTGCAAGATAGTTGCATGGTTTGTGCCCAGTGCACTATAGGCTCAGAAATTGTTGTGGAAGTTCCCGATGGTACTCCTAGGTGAAGAGGCTCAAGTGAAAGCCCGGTTCGGTCTGTTTGGAGATAGTGCTAATCTTGATGAAAGATAGGTGTACGGTTTGCATGGAATGTACCATGTTCTCAGAAATCAATTTGGATGCACCCGATAGAACTCCTAGATCATGTGTGTCATTTGGAATCTCGCTTCAATCTGTTTGGAGACAGTGTTAGTTTAGGTGCAAGATTGGTGCATGGTTTGTGCATAATGCACCATAGGCTCAGAAACCATTATGGAAGCACCTGATGATAATCCTAGGTGAAGAGGCTCAAGTGGAAGGTCGGTTCGATCTGTTTGGAGATAGTGCTAATCTTGATGCAAGATAGGTGCACGGTTTGCATGGAACATACCATATGCTAAGAAATCCTTTTGGACGCACCCCAATAGAACTCCTAGATGACATGTGTCATATAGAATCTCCCCTAGGTCTGTTTGGAGACAGAGGTAGTTTTGGTGCAAGATAGGTACATAGTTTGCGCCTAATGCATCATAGGCTAAGAAACCATTTTGGATGCACTCGGTGATACTCCTGGGTAAAGGGGCTCAAGTGGAAGCTCAGTTTGCTTTGTTTGGAGATAGTCCTAATCTAGATGCATGATAGGTGCACGAATTGCATCAAACGTACCATATGCTTAGAAATATATTTGGAAGCACCCAATAGAACTACTAGATGACGTGTGTCATATAGAATCTTACTTCGGTCTCTTTCGAGATAGTGTTAGTTCCGGTGCAAGATAGGTACACGGTTTCAACCTAATGCACCATAGGCTAAGAAACTATTTTGGACGCACGCGATGGTACTCGGTGAAGAGGCTCATGTGGAATCTTGGTTCTGTCTGTTTGGAGATAGTTCTAATCTTGAAGCAAGATAGGTGCACAGTTTGCATGGAACATACCATATGCTCAGAAATCAATTTGGACACACCCGATGGAACTGTAGATGCACCCGAAGGAACTACTAGATGAAGTGTATCATATGGACTCTCGCTTCGGTCCAGTTGGAGATAGTATTAGTTTCGGTGCAAGATAGTTGCATGGTTTGTGCCCAGTGCACTATAGGCTTAGAAATTGTTGTGGAAGTTCCCGATGGTACTCCTAGGTGAAGAGGCTCAAGTGAAAGCCCGGTTCGGTCTATTTGGAGATAGTGCTAATCTTGATGAAAGATAGGTGTACGGTTTGCATGGAACGTACCATGTTCTCATAAATCAATTTGGACGCACCCGATAGAACTCCAAGATCATGTGTGTCATTTGGAATCTCGCTTCAATCTGTTTGGAGACAGTGTTAGTTTAGGTGCAAGATTGGTGCATGGTTTGTGCATCATGCACCATAGGGTCAGAAACCATTATGGAAGCACCTGATGATAATCCTAGGTGAAGAGGCTCAAGTGGAAGGTCGGTTCGATCTGTTTGGAGATAGTGCTAATCTTGATGCAAGATAGGTACACAATTTGCGCCTAAAGCATCATAGGCTAAGAAACCATTATGGATGCACTCGATGATACTCCTGGGTAAAGGGGCTCAAGTGGAAGCTCAGTTTGCTTTGTTTGGAGATAGTGCTAATCTTGATACAAGATAGGTGCACGAATTGCATCGAACGTACCATATGCCTAGAAATATATTTGGAAGCACCCAATAGAACTCCTAGATGATGCGTGTCATATAGAATCTCACTTCGGTCTCTTTGGAGATAGTGTTAGTTTCGGTGCAAGATAGGTACACGGTTTGTGCCAAATGCACCATAGACTAAGAAACTATTTTGGATGGACGCAATGGTACTCCTTGGTGAAGAGGCTCATGTGGAACCTTGGTTCTGTCTGTTTGGAGATAGTTCTAATCTTGATGCAAGATAGGTGCACGGTTTGCATGGAACATACCATATGCTCAGAAATCAATTTGGACACACCCAATGGAACAGTAGATGCACCCGATGGAACTACTAGATGAAGTTTATCATATGGAATCTCACTTCGGTCCTGTTGGAGATAGTATTAGTTTCGGTGCAAGATAGTTGCATGGTTTGTGCCCAGTTCACCATAGGCTCAGAAATTGTTGTGGAAGTTCCCGATGGTACTCCTAGGTGAAGAGGCTCAAGTGAAAGCCCGGTTCGGTCTGTTTGGAGATAGTGCTAATCTTGATGAAAGATAGGTGTACGGTTTGCATGGAACGTACCGTATTCTCATAAATCAATTTGGACGCACCCGATAGAACTCCTAGATCATGTGTGTCATTTGGAATCTCGCTTCAATCTGTTTGGAGACATTGTTAGTTTAGGTGCAAGATTGGTGCATGGTTTGCGCATAATGCACCATAGGCTCAGAAACCATTATGGAAGCACCTGATGATAATCCTAGGTGAAGAGGCTCAAGTGGAAGGTCGGTTCGATCTGTTTGGAGATAGTGCTAATCTTGATGCAAGATAGGTGCACGGTTTGCGTGGAACATAAGATATGGTAAGAAATCCTTTTGGACGCACCCCAATAGAACTCCTAGATGACATGTGTCATATAGAATCTCGCTTAGGTCTGTTTGGAGACAGAGGTAGTTTTGGTGCAAGATAGGTACACAGTTTGCGCCTAATGCATCATAGGCGCAGAAACTATTTTGGATGCACTCGATGATACTCCTGGGTAAAGGGCTCAAGTGGAAGCTCAGTTTGCTTTGTTTGGAGATAGGCCTAATTTAGATGCAAGATAGGTGCACGAATTGCATCGAACGTACCATATGCTCAGAAATATATTTGGAAGCACCCAATAGAACTCCTAGATGACGTGTATCATATAGAATCTCGCTTCGGTCTCTTTCGAGATAGTGTTAGTTTCAGTGCAAGATTGGTACACGGTTTCAACCTAATGCACCATAGGCTAAGAAACTATTTTGGACGCACGCGATGGTACTCCTTGGTGAAGAGGCTCATGTGGAATCTTGGTTCTGTCTGTTTGGAGATAGTTCTAATCTTGATGCAAGATAGGTGCACGGTTTGCATGGAACATACCATATGCTCAGAAATCAATTTGGACACACCCGATGGAAGTGTAGATGCACCCAATGGAACTACTAGATGAAGTGTATCATATGGAATCTCGCTTCGGTCCAGTTGGAGATAGTATTAGTTTCGGTGCAAGATAGTTGCATGGTTTGTGCCCAGTGCACCATAGGCTCAGAAATTGTTGTGGAAGTTCCCGATGGTACTCCTAGGTGAAGAGGCTCAAGTGAAAGGCCAGTTCGGTCTGTTTGGAGATAGTGCTAATCTTGATGAAAGATAGGCGTACGGTTTGCATGGAACATACCATGTGCTCATAAATCAAATTGGACGCACCCAATAGAACTCCTAGATCATGTGTGTCATTTGGAATCTCGCTTCAATCTGTTTGGAGACAGTTTAGGTGCAAGATTGGTGCATGGTTTGCGCATAATGCACCATAGGCTCGGAAACCATTCTGGAAGCACCCGATAGTACTCCTAGGTGAAGAGGCTCAAGTGGAAGGTCGGTTCGATCTGTTTGGAGATAGTGCTAATCTTGATGCAAGATAGGTAAACGGTTTTCATGGAACATACCATATGCTAAGAAATCTATTTGGATGCATCGCAATGGAACTCCTAGATGACATGTGTCATATGGATTCTCGCTTTGGTCTATTGGGAGACATTGTTAGTTTTGGTGCAAGATAGGTACATAGTTTGCGCCTAATGCATCATAGGCTAAGAAACCATTTTGGATGCACCCAATGATACTCCTGGGTAAAGGGGCTCAAGTGGAAGCTCAGTTTGCTTTGTTTGGAGATAGTGCTAATCTTGATGCAAGATAGGTGCACGAATTGCATCGAACGTACCATATGTTTAGAAATATATTTGGAAGCACCCAATAGAAGATGATGTGTGTCATATAGAATCTCACTTCGATCTCTTTGGAGATAGTGTTAGTTTTGGTGCAAGATAGGTACACGGTTTGTGCCAAATGCACCATAGGCTAATAAACTATTTTGGACGCAGGCGATGGTACTCCTTGGTGAAGAGGCTCAAGTGGAAACTTGGTTCTGTCTGTTTGGAGATAGTTCCAATCTTGATGCAAGATAGGTGCACTGTTTGCATGGAACATACCATATGCTCAGAAATCAATTTGGACACACCCGATGGAACTGTAGATGCACCCGATAGAACTACTCGATGAAGTGTATCATATGGAATCTCGCTTCAGTCTAGTTGGAGATAGTATTAGTTTCGGTGCAAGATAGGTGCATGGTTTGGGCCCAGTGCACCATAGGCTCAGAAACCATTGTGGAAGTTCCTGATGGTACTCCTACGTGAAGAGGCTCAAGTGAAAGCTCAGTTTGGTCTATTTGGAGATAGTGCTAATCTTGATGAAAGATAGGTGTACGGTTTGCATGGAACATACCATATTCTTAGAACTCAATTTGGACGCACCCGATAGAACTCCTAGATCATGTGTGTCATATGGAATCTCGCTTCAATCTGTTTGGAGACAGAGTTAGTTTAGGTGCAAGAATGGTGCATGGTTTGCGCATAATGCACCATAGGCTCAGAAATCAATAAGGAAGCACCCGATGATAATCCTAGGTGAAGAGGCTCAAGTGGAAGGTCGGTTCGATCTGTTTGGAGATAGTACTAATCTTGATGCAAGATAGGTGCACGGTTTGCATGGAACATACCATATGCTAAGAAATCTATTTGGATGCATCGCAATAGAACTCCTAGATGACATGTGTCATATAGAATCTTGCTTTGGTCTGTTTGGTGACAGAGTTAGTTTTGGTGCAAGATAGGTACATAGTTTGCGCCTAATGCATCATAGGCTAAGAAACCATTTTGGATGCACCCAATGATACTCCTGGGTAAAGGGGCTCAAGTGGAAGCTCAGTTTGCTTTGTTTGGAGATAGTGCTAATCTTGATGCAAGATAGGTGCACGAATTGCATCGAACGTACCATATGTTTAGAAATATATTTGGAAGCACCCAATAGAAGATGATGTGTGTCATATAGAATCTCACTTCGGTCTCTTTGGAGATAGTGTTAGTTTCGGTGCAAGATAGGTACACGGTTTGTGCCAAATGCACCATAGGCTAATAAACTATTTTGGACGCACGCGATGGTACTCCTTGGTGAAGAGGCTCAAGTGGAAACTTGGTTCTGTCTGTTTGGAGATAGTTCCAATCTTGATGCAAGATAGGTGCACTGTTTGCATGGAACATACCATATGTTGAGAAATCAATTTGGACACACCCGATGGAACTGTAGATGCACCCGATAGAACTACTAGATGAAGTGTATCATATGGAATCTCGATTCAGTCTAGTTGGAGATAGTATTAGTTTTGGTGCAAGATAGGCGCATGGTTTGTGCCCAGTGCACCATAGGCTCCGAAACCATTGTGGAAGTTCCCGATGGTACTCCTAGGTGAAGAGGCTCAAGTAAAAGCTCGGTTCGGTCTGTTTGGAGATAGTGTTAATCTTGATGCAAGATAGGTGTATGGTTTGCATGAAAAATACCATATTCTCGGAAATCAATTTTGACGCACCCGATAGAACTCCTAGATCATGTGTGTCATATGGAATCTTGCTTCAATCTGTTTGGAGACAGTTTAAGTGCAAGATTGGTGCATGGTTTGCGCATAATGCACCACATAGGCTCGGAAAACATTATGGAAGCACCCGATAATACTCCTAGGTGAAGAGGCTCAAGTGGATGGTCGGTTCGATCTGTTTGGAGATAGTGCTAATCTTGATGCAAGATAGGTGCACGGTTTGCATGGAACATAACCTATGCTAAGAAATTCTTTTGGACGCACCCCAATAGAACTCCTAGATGGCATGTGTCATATAGAATCTCGCTTAGGTCTGTTTGGAGACAGAGGTAGTTTTGGTGCAAGATAGGTACACAGTTTGCGCCTAATGCATCATAGGCCAAGAAACTATTTTGGATGCACTCGATGATACTCCTGGGTAAAGGGGCTCAAGTGGAAGCTCAGTTTGCTTTGTTTGGAGATAGTCCTAATCTAGATGCAAGATAGGTACACGAATTGCATCGAACGTACCATATGCTTAGAAATATATTTGGAAGCACCCAATAGAACTCCTATATGACGTGTATCATATAGAATCTCACTTCGGTCTCTTTTGAGATAGTGTTAATTTCGGTGCAAGATAGGTACACGGTTTCAACCTAATATACCATAGGCTAAGAAACTATTTTGGACGCACGCGATAGTAATCCTTGGTGAAGAGGCTCATGTGGAATCTTGGTTCTGTCTGTTTGGAGATAGTTCTAATCTTGATGCAAGATAGGTGCACAGTTTGCATGGAACATACCATATGCTCAGAAATCAATTTGGACACACCCGATGGAACTGTAGATGCACCAAATGGAACTATTAGATGAAGTGTATCATATGGAATCTCGCTTCGGTCCAGTTGGAGATAGTATTAGTTTCGGTGCAAGATAGTTGCATGGTTTGTGCCCAGTGCACCATAGGCTTAGAAATTGTTGTGGACGTTTCCGATGGTACTCCTAGGTGAAGAGGCTCAGGTGAAAGCCCAGTTCGGTCTGTTTGGAGATAGTGCTAATCTTGATGAAAGATAGGTGTACGGTTTGCATGGAACGTACCATGTTCTCATAAATCAATTTGGACACACCCGATAGAACTCCTTGATCATGTGTGTCCTTTGGAATCTCGCTTCAATCTGTTTGGAGACAGTGTTAGTTTAGGTGCAAGATTGGTGCATGGTTTGCGCATAATGCACCATAGGCTCAGAAACCATTATGGAAGCACCTGATGATAATCCTAGGTGAAGAGGCTCATGTGGAAGGTCGGTTCGATCTATTTTGAGATAGTGCTAATCTTGATGCAAGATAGGTGCACGGTTTGCATGGAACATACCATATGCTAAGAAATCCTTTTGGACGCACCCCAATAGAACTCCTAGATGACATGTGTCATATAGAATCTTGATTAGGTCTGTTTGGAGACAGAGGTAGTTTTGGTGCAAGATAGGTACACAGTTTGCGCCTAATGCATCATAGGCAAAGAAACAATTTTGGGTGCACTCGATGATACTCCTGGGTAAAGGGGCTCAAGTGGAAGCTCAGTTTGCTTTGTTTGGAGATAGTCCTAATCTAGATGCAAAATAGGTGCACGAATTGCATCGAACGTACCATATGCTTTGAAATATATTTGGAAGCACCCAATAGAACTCCTAGATGACGTGTGTCATATAGAATCTCACTTCGGTCTCTTTCGAGATAGTGTTAGTCTCGGTGCAAGATAGGTACACGGTTTCAACCTAATGCACCGTAGGCTAAGAAAATATTTTGGACGCACGAGATGGTACTCGTTGGTGAAGAGGCTCATGTGGAATCTTGGTTCTGTCTGTTTGGAGATAGTTCTAATCTTGATGCAAGATAGGTGCACGGTTTCCATGGAACATACCATATGCTCAGAAATCAATTTGGACACGCCCGATGGAACTGTAGATGCACCCGATGGAACTACTAGATGAAGTGTATCATATGGAATCTCGCTTCGTTCCAGTTGGAGATAGTATTAGTTTCGGTGCAAGATAGTTGCATGGTTTGTGCCCAGTGCACTATAGGCTCAGAAATTGTTGTGGAAGTTCCCGATGGTACTCCTAGGTGAAGAGGCTCAAGTGAAAGCCCGGTTCGGTCTGTTTGGAGATAGTGCTAATCTTGATGAAAGATAGGTGTACGGTTTGCATGGAACGTACCATGTTCTCATAAATCAATTTGGATGCACCCGATAGAAATCCTAGATCATGTGTGTCATTTGGAATCTCGCTTCAATCTGTTTGGAGACAGTGTTAGTTTAGGTGCAAGATTGGTGCATGGTTTGTGCATAATGCACCATAGGCTCAGAAACCATTATGGAAGCACCTGATGATAATCCTAGGTGAAGAGGCTCAAGTGGAAGGTCGGTTCGATCTGTTTGGAGATAGTGCTAATCTTGATGCAAGATAGGTGCACGGTTTGCATGGAACATACCATATGCTAAGAAATCCTTTTGGACGCACCCCAATAGAACTCCTAGATGACATGTGTCATATAGAATCTCCCCTAGGTCTGTTTGGAGACAGAGGTAGTTTTGGTGCAAGATAGGTACATAGTTAGCGCCTAATGCATCATAGGCTAAGAAACCATTTTGGATGCACTCGGTGATACTCCTGGGTAAAGGGGCTCAAGTTGAAGCTCAGTTTGCTTTGTTTGGAGATAGTCCTAATCTAGATGCATGATAGGTGCACGAATTGCATCAAACGTACCATATGCTTAGAAATATATTTGGAAGCACCCAATAGAACTACTAGAAGACGTGTGTCATATAGAATCTCACTTCGGTCTCTTTCGAGATAGTGTTAGTTCCGGTGCAAGATAGGTACACGGTTTCAACCTAATGCACCATAGGCTAAGAAACTATTTTGGACGCACGCGATGGTACTCGGTGAAGAGGCTCATGTGGAATCTTGGTTCTGTCTGTTTGGAGATAGTTCTAATCTTGAAGCAAGATAGGTGCACAGTTTGTATGGAACATACCATATGCTCAGAAATCAATTTGGACACACGCGATGGAACTGTAGATGCACCCGAAGGAACTACTAGATGAAGTGTATCATATGGACTCTCGCTTCGGTCCAGTTGAAGATAGTATTAGTTTCGTTGCAAGATAGTTGCATGGTTTGTGCCCAGTGCACTATAGGCTTAGAAATTGTTGTGGAAGTTCCCGATGGTACTCCTAGGTGAAGAGGTTCAAGTGAAAGCCCGGTTCGGTCTATTTGGAGATAGTGCTAATCTTGATGAAAGATAGGTGTACGGTTTGCATGGAACGTACCATGTTCTCATAAATCAATTTGGACGCACCCGATAGAACTCCAAGATCATGTGTGTCATTTGGAATCTCGCTTCAATCTGTTTGGAGACAGTGTTAGTTTAGGTGCAAGATTGGTGCATGGTTTGCGCATACCATATGCTAAGAAATCCTTTTGGACGCACCCCAATAGAACTCCTAGATGACATGTGTCATATAGAATCTCGCTTAGGTCTGTTTGGAGACAGAGGTAGTTTTGGTGCAAGATAGGTACACAATTTGCGCCTAAAGCATCATAGGCTAAGAAACCATTTTGGATGCACTCGATGATACTCCTGGGTAAAGGGGCTCAAGTGGAAGCTCAGTTTGCTTTGTTTGGAGATAGTGCTAATCTTGATACAAGATAGGTGCTCGAATTGCATCGAACGTACCATATGCCTAGAAATATATTTGGAAGCACCCAATAGAACTCCTAGATGATGCGTGTCATATAGAATCTCACTTCGGTCTCTTTGGAGATAGTGTTAGTTTCGGTGCAAGATAGGTACACGGTTTGTGCCAAATGCACCATAGACTAAGAAACTATTTTGGATGGACGCGATGGTACTCCTTGGTGAAGAGGCTCATGTGGAACCTTGGTTCTGTCTGTTTGGAGATAGTTCTAATCTTGATGCAAGATAGGTGCACGGTTTGCATGGAACATATCATATGCTCAGAAATCAATTTGGACACACCCAATGGAACAGTAGATGCACCCGATGGAACTACCAGATGAAGTTTATCATATGGAATCTCACTTCGGTCCTGTTGGAGATAGTATTAGTTTCGGTGCAAGATAGTTGCATGGTTTGTGCCCAGTGCACCATAGGCTCAGAAATTGTTGTGGAAGTTCCCGATGGTACTCCTAGGTGAAGAGGCTCAAGTGAAAGCCCGGTTCGGTCTGTTTGGAGATAGTGCTAATCTTGATGAAAGATAGGTGTACGGTTTGCATGGAACGTACCGTATTCTCATAAATCAATTTGGACGCACCCGATAGAACTCCTAGATCATGTGTGTCATTTGGAATCTCGCTTCAATCTGTTTGGAGACATTGTTAGTTTAGGTGCAAGATTGGTGCATGGTTTGCGCATAATGCACCATAGGCTCAGAAACCATTATGGAAGCACCTGATGATAATCCTAGGTGAAGAGGCTCAAGTGGAAGGTCGGTTCGATCTGTTTGGAGATAGTGCTAATCTTGATGCAAGATAAGTGCACGGTTTGCATGGAACATAAGATATGCTAAGAAATCCTTTTGGACGCACCCCAATAGAACTCCTAGATGACATGTGTCATATAGAATCTCGCTTAGGTCTGTTTGGAGACAGAGGTAGTTTTGGTGCAAGATAGGTACACAATTTGCGCCTAAAGCATCATAGGCTAAGAAACCATTTTGGATGCACTCGATGATACTCCTGGGTAAAGGGGCTCAAGTAGAAGCTCAGTTTGCTTTGTTTGGAGATAGTGCTAATCTTGATACAAGATAGGTGCACGAATTGCATCGAACGTACCATATGCCTAGAAATATATTTGGAAGCACCCAATAGAACTCCTAGATGATGCGTGTCATATAGAATCTCACTTCGGTCTCTTTGGAGATAGTGTTAGTTTCGGTGCAAGATAGGTACACGGTTTGTGCCAAATGCACCATAGACTAAGAAACTATTTTGGATGGACGCGATGGTACTCCTTGGTGAAGAGGCTCATGTGGAACCTTGGTTCTGTCTGTTTGGAGATAGTTTTAATCTTGATGCAAGATAGGTGCACGGTTTGCATGGAACATACCATATGCTCAGAAATCAATTTGGACACACCCAATGGAACAGTAGATGCACCCGATGGAATTACTAGATGAAGTTTATCATATGGAATCTCACTTCGGTCCTGTTGGAGATAGTATTAGTTTCGGTGCAAGATAGTTGCATGGTTTGTGCCCAGTGCACCATAGGCTCAGAAATTGTTGTGAAAGTTCCCGATGGTACTCCTAGGTGAAGAGGCTCAAGTGAAAGCCCGGTTCGGTCTGTTTGGAGATAGTGCTAATCTTGATGAAAGATAGGTGTACGGTTTGCATGGAACGTACCGTATTCTCATAAATCAATTTGGACGCACCCGATAGAACTCCTAGATCATGTGTGTCATTTGGAATCTCGCTTCAATCTGTTTGGAGACATTGTTAGTTTAGGTGCAAGATTGGTGCATGGTTTGCGCATAATGCACCATAGGCTCAGAAACCATTATGGAAGCACCTGATGATAATCCTAGGTGAAGAGGCTCAAGTGGAAGGTCGGTTCGATCTGTTTGGAGATAGTGCTAATCTTGATGCAAGATAGGTGCACGGTTTGCATGGAACATAAGATATGCTAAGAAATCCTTTTGGACGCACCCCAATAGAACTCCTAGATGACATGTGTCATATAGAATCTCGCTTAGGTCTGTTTGGAGACAGAGGTAGTTTTGGTGCAAGATAGGTACACATTTGCGCCTAATGCATCATAGGCTAAGAAACTATTTTGGATGCACTCGATGATACTCCTGGGTAAAGGGCTCAAGTGGAAGCTCAGTTTGCTTTGTTTGGAGATAGTCCTAATTTAGATGCAAGATAGGTGCACGAATTGCATCGAACGTACCATATGCTTAGAAGTATATTTGGAAGCACCCAATAGAACTCCTAGATGACGTGTATCATATAGAATCTCGCTTCGGTCTCTTTCGAGATAGTGTTAGTTTCAGTGCAAGATTGGTACACGGTTTCAACCTAATGCACCATAGGCTAAGAAACTATTTTGGACGCACGCGATGGTACTCCTTGGTGAAGAGGCTCATGTGGGATCTTGGTTCTGTCTGTTTGGAGATAGTTCTAATCTTGATGCAAGATAGGTGCACGGTTTGCATGGAACATACCATATGCTCAGAAATCAATTTGGACACATCCGATGGAACTGTAGGTGCACCCGATGGAACTACTAGATGAAGTGTATCATATGGAATCTCGCTTCGGTCCAGTTGGAGATAGTATTAGTTTCGGTGCAAGATAGTTGCATGGTTTGTGCCCAGTGCACCATAGGCTCAGAAATTGTTGTGGAAGTTCCCGATGGTACTCCTAGGTGAAGAGGCTCAAGTGAAAGCCCAGTTCGGTCTGTTTGGAGATAGTGCTAATCTTGATGAAAGATAGGTGTACGGTTTGCATGGAACATACCATGTGCTCATAAATCAAATTGGACGCACCCAATAGAACTCCTAGATCATGTGTGTCATTTGGAATCTCGCTTCAATCTGTTTGGAGACAGTTTAGGTGCAAGATTGGTGCATGGTTTGCGCATAATGCACCATAGGCTCGGAAACCATTCTGGAAGCACCCGATAGTACTCCTAGGTGAAGAGGCTCAAGTGGAAGGTCGGTTCGATCTGTTTGGAGATAGTGCTAATCTTGATGCAAGATAGGTAAATGGTTTTCATGGAACATACCATATGCTAAGAAATCTATTTGGATGCATCGCAATAGAACTCCTAGATGACATGTGTCATATGGATTCTCGCTTTGGTCTATTTGGAGACAGAGTTAGTTTTGGTGCAAGATAGGTACATAGTTTGCGCCTAATGCATCATAGGCTAAGAAACCATTTTGGATGCACCCAATGATACTCCTGGGTAAAGGGGCTCAAGTGGAAGCTCAGTTTGCTTTGTTTGGAGATAGTGCTAATCTTGATGCAAGATAGGTGCACGAATTGCATCGAACGTACCATATGTTTAGAAATATATTTGGAAGCACCCAATAGAAGATGATGTGTGTCATATAGAATCTCACTTCGATCTCTTTGGAGATAGTGTTAGTTTTGGTGCAAGATAGGTACACGGTTTGTGCCAAATGCACCATAGGCTAATAAACTATTTTGGACGCACGCGATGGTACTCCTTGGTGAAGAGGCTCAAGTGGAAACTTGGTTCTGTCTGTTTGGAGATAGTTCCAATCTTGATGCAAGATAGGTGCACTATTTGCATGGAACATACCATATGCTCAGAAATCAATTTGGACACACCCGATGGAACTGTAGATGCACCCGATAGAACTACTGGATGAAGTGTATCATATGGAATCTCGCTTCAGTCTAGTTGGAGATAGTATTAGTTTCGGTGCAAGATAGGTGCATGGTTTGGGCCCAGTGCACCATAGGCTCAGAAACCATTGTGGAAGTTCCTGATGGTACTCCTACGTGAAGAGGCTCAAGTGAAAGCTCAGTTTGGTCTATTTGGAGATAGTGCTAATCTTGATGAAAGATAGGTGTACGGTTTGCATGGAACATACCATATTCTTAGAAATCAATTTGGACGCACCCGATAGAACTCCTAGATCATGTGTGTCATATGGAATCTCGCTTCAATCTGTTTGGAGACAGAGTTAGTTTAGGTGCAAGAATGGTGCATGGTTTGCGCATAATGCACCATAGGCTCAGAAACCAATAAGGAAGCACCCGATGATAATCCTAGGTGAAGAGGCTCAAGTGGAAGGTCGGTTCGATCTGTTTGGAGATAGTACTAATCTTGATGCAAGATAGGTGCACGGTTTGCATGGAACATACCATATGCTAAGAAATCTATTTGGATGCACCCCAATAGAACTCCTAGATGACATGTGTCATATAGAATCTTGCTTTGGTCTGTTTGGTGACAGAGTTAGTTTTGGTGCAAGATAGGTACACAATTTGCGCCTAATGCGTCATAGGCTAAGAAACCATTTTGGATGCACCCGATGATACTCCTAGGTAAAGGGGCTCAAGTGGAAGCTCAGTTTGCTTTGTTTGGAGATAGTGCTAATCTTGATGCAAGATAGGTGCACGAATTGCATCGAACGTACCATATGCTTCGAAATATATTCGGAAGCACCCAATAGAACTCCTAGATGACATGTGTCATATAGAATCTCACTTCGGTCTCTTTGGAGATAGTGTTAGTTTCTGTGCAAGATAGGTACTGGTTTGTGCCTAATGCACCATAGGCTAAGAAACTATTTTGGACGCATGCGATGGTACTACTTGGTGAAGAGGCTCATGTGGAATCTTGGTTCTATTTGTTTGGAGATAGTTCTAATCTTGATGCAAGATAGATGCACGGTTTGCATGGAACATACCATATGTTGAGAAATCAATTTGGACACACCCGATGGAACTGTAGATGCACCCGATAGAACTACTAGATGAAGTGTATCATATGGAATCTCGATTCAGTCTAGTTGGAGATAGTATTAGTTTTGGTGCAAGATAGGCGCATGGTTTGTGCCCAGTGCACCATAGGCTCCGAAACCATTGTGGAAGTTCCCGATGGTACTCCTAGGTGAAGAGGCTCAAGTAAAAGCTCGGTTCGGTCTGTTTGGAGATAGTGTTAATCTTGATGCAAGATAGGTGTATGGTTTGCATGAAAAATACCATATTCTCGGAAATCAATTTTGACGCACCCGATAGAACTCCTAGATCATGTGTGTCATATGGAATCTTGCTTCAATCTGTTTGGAGACAGTTTTGGTGCAAGATTGGTGCATGGTTTGCGCATAATGCACCACATAGGCTCGGAAAACATTATGGAAGCACCCGACAATACTCCTAGGTGAAGAGGCTCAAGTGGATGGTCGGTTCGATCTGTTTGGAGATAGTGCTAATCTTGATGCAAGATAGGTGCACGGTTTGCATGGAACATAACCTATGCTAAGAAATTCTTTTGGACGCACCCCAATAGAACTCCTAGATGGCATGTGTCATATAGAATCTCGCTTAGGTCTGTTTGGAGACAGAGGTAGTTTTGGTGCAAGATAGGTACACAGTTTGCGCCTAATGCATCATAGGCCAAGAAACTATTTTGGATGCACTCGATGATACTCCTGGGTAAAGGGGCTCAAGTGGAAGCTCAGTTTGCTTTGTTTGGAGATAGTGCTAATCTTGATACAAGATAGGTGCACGAATTGCATCGAACGTACCATATGCCTAGAAATATATTTGGAAGCACCCAATAGAACTCCTAGATGATGCGTGTCATATAGAATCTCACTTCGGTCTCTTTGGAGATAGTGTTAGTTTCGGTGCAAGATAGGTACACGGTTTGTGCCAAATGCACCATAGACTAAGAAACTATTTTGGATGGACGCGATGGTACTCCTTGGTGAAGAGGCTCATGTGGAACCTTGGTTCTGTCTGTTTGGAGATAGTTCTAATCTTGATGCAAGATAGGTGCACGGTTTGCATGGAACATACCATATGCTCAGAAATCAATTTGGACACCCCCAATGGAACAGTAGATGCACCCGATGGAACTACTAGATGAAGTTTATCATATGGAATCTCACTTCGGTCCTGTTGGAGATAGTATTAGTTTCGGTGCAAGATAGTTGCATGGTTTGTGCCCAGTGCACCATAGGCTTAGAAAATGTTGTGGACGTTTCCGATGGTACTCCTAGGTGAAGAGGCTCAGGTGAAAGCCCAGTTCGGTCTGTTTGGAGATAGTGCTAATCTTGATGAAAGATAGGTGTACGGTTTGCATGGAACGTACCATGTTCTCATAAATCAATTTGGACGCACCCGATAGAACTCCTAGATCATGTGTGTCCTTTGGAATCTCGCTTCAATCTGTTTGGAGACAGTGTTAGTTTAGGTGCAAGATTGGTGCATGGTTTGCGCATAATGCACCATAGGCTCAGAAACCATTATGGAAGCACCTGATGATAATCCTAGGTGAAGAGGCTCATGTGGAAGGTCGGTTCGATCTATTTAGAGATAGTGCTAATCTTGATGCAAGATAGGTGCACGGTTTGCATGGAACATACCATATGCTAAGAAATCCTTTTGGACGCACCCCAATAGAACTCCTAGATGACATGTGTCATATAGAATCTCGATTAGGTCTGTTTGGAGACCGAGGTAGTTTTGGTGCAAGATAGGTACACAGTTTGCGCCTAATGCATCATAGGCAAAGAAACAATTTTGGGTGCACTCGATGATACTCCTGGGTAAAGGGGCTCAAGTGGAAGCTCAGTTTGCTTTGTTTGGAGATAGTCCTAATCTAGATGCAAGATAGGTGCACGAATTGTATCGAACGTACCATATGCTTTGAAATATATTTGGAAGCACCCAATAGAACTCCTAGATGACGTGTGTCATATAGAATCTCACTTCGGTCTCTTTCGAGATAGTGTTAGTTCCGGTGCAAGGTAGGTACACGGTTTCAACCTAATGCACCATAGGCTAAGAAACTATTTTGGACGCACGCGATGGTACTCGGTGAAGAGGCTCATGTGGAATCTTGGTTCTGTCTGTTTGGAGATAGTTCTAATCTTGAAGCAAGATAGGTGCACAGTTTGCATGGAACATACCATATGCTCAGAAATCAATTTGGACACACCCGATGGAACTGTAGATGCACCCGAAGGAACTACTAGATGAAGTGTATCATATGGACTCTCGCTTCGGTCCAGTTGGAGATAGTATTAGTTTCGGTGCAAGATAGTTGCATGGTTTGTGCCCAGTGCACTATAGGCTTAGAAATTGTTGTGGAAGTTCCCGATGGTACTCCTAGTGAAGAGGCTCAAGTGAAGCCCGGTTCGTCTATTTGGAGATAGTGCTAATCTGATGAA
>NW_018396421.1:205566-206345 GCF_000003195.3 Sorghum bicolor | reverse complement strand
GTGTGTCATTTGGAATCTCGCTTCAATCTGTTTGGAGACATTGTTAGTTTAGGTGCAAGATTGGTGCATGGTTTGCGCATAATGCACCATAGGCTCAGAAACCATTATGGAAGCACCTGATGATAATCCTAGGTGAAGAGGCTCAAGTGGAAGGTCGGTTCGATCTGTTTGGAGATAGTGCTAATCTTGATGCAAGATAGGTGCACGGTTTGCATGGAACATAAGATATGCTAAGAAATCCTTGTGGACGCACCCCAATAGAACTCCTAGATGACATGTGTCATATAGAATCTCGCTTAGGTCTGTTTGGAGACAGAGGTAGTTTTGGTGCAAGATAGGTACACATTTGCGCCTAATGCATCATAGGCTAAGAAACTATTTTGGATGCACTCGATGATACTCCTGGGTAAAGGGCTCAAGTGGAAGCTCAGTTTGCTTTGTTTGGAGATAGTCCTAATTTAGATGCAAGATAGGTGCACGAATTGCATCGAACGTACCATATGCTTAGAAGTATATTTGGAAGCACCCAATAGAACTCCTAGATGACGTGTATCATATAGAATCTCGCTTCGGTCTCTTTCGAGATAGTGTTAGTTTCAGTGCAAGATTGGTACACGGTTTCAGCCTAATGCACCATAGGCTAAGAAACTATTTTGGACGCACGCGATGGTACTCCTTGGTGAAGAGGCTCATGTGGAATCTTGGTTCTGTCTGTTTGGAGATAGTTCTAATCTTGATGCAAGATAGGTGCACGGTTTGCATGGAACATACCATATGCT
>NW_018396421.1:187222-205466 GCF_000003195.3 Sorghum bicolor | reverse complement strand
AAAAGAAAAGAAAGGGCCGGACCTCTTTCAAGACGGGCAGCGTCCGGGTGTATACAAAGGCCGGGTAGATCTTTCACTTACCATAGGCTTAGAAATTGTTGTGGACGTTTCCGATGGTACTCCTAGGTGAAGAGGCTCAGGTGAAAGCCCAGTTCGGTCTGTTTGGAGATAGTGCTAATCTTGATGAAAGATAGGTGTACGGTTTGCATGGAACGTAACATGTTCTCATAAATCAATTTGGACGCACCCGATAGAACTCCTAGATCATGTGTGTCCTTTGGAATCTCGCTTCAATCTGTTTGGAGACAGTGTTAGTTTAGGTGCAAGATTGGTGCATGGTTTGCGCATAATGCACCATAGGCTCAGAAACCATTATGGAAGCACCTGATGATAATCCTAGGTGAAGAGGCTCATGTGGAAGGTCGGTTCGATCTATTTGGAGATAGTGCTAATCTTGATGCAAGATAGGTGCACGGTTTGCATGGAACATACCATATGCTAAGAAATCCTTTTGGACGCACCCCAATAGAACTCCTAGATGACATGTGTCATATAGAATCTCGATTAGGTCTGTTTGGAGACCGAGGTAGTTTTGGTGCAAGATAGGTACACAGTTTGCGCCTAATGCATCATAGGCAAAGAAACAATTTTGGGTGCACTCGATGATACTCCTGGGTAAAGGGGCTCAAGTGGAAGCTCAGTTTGCTTTGTTTGGAGATAGTCCTAATCTAGATGCAAGATAGGTGCACGAATTGTATCGAACGTACCATATGCTTTGAAATATATTTGGAAGCACCCAATAGAACTCCTAGATGACGTGTGTCATATAGAATCTCACTTCGGTCTCTTTCGAGATAGTGTTAGTTCCGGTGCAAGGTAGGTACACGGTTTCAACCTAATGCACCATAGGCTAAGAAACTATTTTGGACGCACGCGATGGTACTCGGTGAAGAGGCTCATGTGGAATCTTGGTTCTGTCTGTTTGGAGATAGTTCTAATCTTGAAGCAAGATAGGTGCACAGTTTGCATGGAACATACCATATGCTCAGAAATCAATTTGGACACACGCGATGGAACTGTAGATGCACCCGAAGGAACTACTAGATGAAGTGTATCATATGGACTCTCGCTTCGGTCCAGTTGGAGATAGTATTAGTTTCGGTGCAAGATAGTTGCATGGTTTGTGCCCAGTGCACCATAGGCTCAGAAATTGTTGTGGAAGTTCCCGATGGTACTCCTAGGTGAAGAGGCTCAAGTGAAAGGCCAGTTCGTTCTGTTTGGAGATAGTGCTAATCTTGATGAAAGATATGTGTACGGTTTGCATGGAACATACCATGTGCTCATAAATCAAATTGGACGCACCCAATAGAACTCCTAGATCATGTGTGTCATTTGGAATCTCGCTTCAATCTGTTTGGAGACAGTGTTAGTTTAGGTGCAAGATTGGTGCATGGTTTGCGCATACCATATGCTAAGAAATCCTTTTGGACGCACCCCAATAGAACTCCTAGATGACATGTGTCATATAGAATCTCGCTTAGGTCTGTTTGGAGACAGAGGTAGTTTTGGTGCAAGATAGGTACACAATTTGCGCCTAAAGCATCATAGGCTAAGAAACCATTTTGGATGCACTCGATGATACTCCTGGGTAAAGGGGCTCAAGTGGAAGCTCAGTTTGCTTTGTTTGGAGATAGTGCTAATCTTGATACAAGATAGGTGCACGAATTGCATCGAACGTACCATATGCCTAGAAATATATTTGGAAGCACCCAATAGAACTCCTAGATGATGCGTGTCATATAGAATCTCACTTCGGTCTCTTTGGAGATAGTGTTAGTTTCGGTGCAAGATAGGTACACGGTTTGTGCCAAATGCACCATAGACTAAGAAACTATTTTGGATGGACGCGTTGGTACTCCTTGGTGAAGAGGCTCATGTGGAACCTTGGTTCTGTCTGTTTGGAGATAGTTCTAATCTTGATGCAAGATAGGTGCACGGTTTGCATGGAACATACCATATGCTCAGAAATCAATTCGGACACACCCAATGGAACAGTAGATGCACCCGATGGAACTACTAGATGAAGTTTATCATATGGAATCTCACTTCGGTCCTGTTGGAGATAGTATTAGTTTCGGTGCAAGATAGTTGCATGGTTTGTGCCCAGTGCACCATAGGCTCAGAAATTGTTGTGGAAGTTCCCGATGGTACTCCTAGGTGAAGAGGCTCAAGTGAAAGCCCGGTTCGGTCTGTTTGGAGATAGTGCTAATCTTGATGAAAGATAGGTGTACGGTTTGCATGGAACGTACCGTATTCTCATAAATCAATTTGGACGCACCCGATAGAACTCCTAGATCATGTGTGTCATTTGGAATCTCGCTTCAATCTGTTTGGAGACATTGTTAGTTTAGGTGCAAGATTGGTGCATGGTTTGCGCATAATGCACCATAGGCTCAGAAACCATTATGGAAGCACCTGATGATAATCCTAGGTGAAGAGGCTCAAGTGGATGGTCGGTTCGATCTGTTTGGAGATAGTGCTAATCTTGATGCAAGATAGGTGCACGGTTTGCATGGAACATAAGATATGCTAAGAAATCCTTTTGGACGCACCCCAATAGAACTCCTAGTTGACATGTATCATATAGAATCTCGCTTAGGTCTGTCTGGAGACAGAGGTAGTTTTGGTGCAAGATAGGTACACATTTGCGCCTAATGCATCATAGGCTAAGAAACTATTTTGGATGCACTCGATGATACTCCTGGGTAAAGGGCCTCAACTGGAAGCTCAGTTTGCTTTGTTTGGAGATAGTGCTAATCTAGATGCAAGATAGGTGCACGAATTGCATCGAACGTACCATATGCTTAGAAATATATTTGGAAGCACCCAATAGAACTCCTAGATGACGTGTGTCATATAGAATCTCACTTCGGTCTCTTTCGAGATAGTGTTAGTTTTGGTTCAAGATAGGTACACGGTTTGTGCCTAATGCACCATAGGCTAAGAAACTATTTTGGACGCACGCGATGGTACTCCTTGGTGAAGAGGCTCTTTTGGAGTCTTGGTTCTGTCTGTTTGGAGATAGTTCTAATCTTGATGCAAGATAGGTGCACGGTTTGCATGGAACATACCATATGCTTAGAAATCAATTTGGAGACACCCGATGGAACTGTAGATGCACCCGATGGAACTACTAGATGAAGTGTATCATATGGAATCTCGCTTCAGTCTAGTTAGAGATAGTATTTAGTTTCGGTGCAAAATAGTTGCATGGTTTGTGCCCAATGCACCATAGGCTCAGAAATCGTTGTGGAAGTTCCCGATGGTACTCCTAGGTGAAGAGGCTCAAGCGAAAGCTCGGTTCGGTCTGTTTGGAGATAGTGCTAATCTTGATGAAAGATAGGTGTACGGTTTGCATGGAACGTACCGTATTCTCAGAAATCAATTTGGACGCACCCGATAGAACTCCTAGATCATGTGTGTCATATGGTCGCTTCAATCTGTTTGTAGACAGTTTAGGTGCAAGATTGGTGCATGGTTTGCGCATAATGCACCATAGGCTTGGAAACCTTTATGGAAGCACCCGATAGTACTCCTAGGTGAAGAGGCTCAAGTGGAAGGTCGGTTTGATCTGTTTGGAGACAGTGCTAATCTTGATGCAAGATAGGTGCACGGTTTGCATGGAACATACCATATGCTAAGAAATCCATTTGGACGCACCCAATAGAACTCCTAGATGACATGTGTCATATAGAATCTCGCTTAGATCTGTTTGGAGACAGAGTTAGTTTTGGTGTAAGATAGGTACACAGTTTGCGCCTAATGCATCATAGGCTAAGAAACCATTATGGATGCACCCGATGATACTCCTGGGTAAAGGGGCTCAAGTGGAAGCTTAGTTTGCTTTGTTTGGAGATAGTGCTAATCTAGATGCAACATAGGTGCACGAATTGCATCGAACGTACCATATGCTTAGAAATATATTTGGAAGCACCCAATAGAACACCTAGATGACGTGTGTTATATAGAATCTCACTTAGGTCTCTTTCGGGATAGTGTTAGTTTCGGTGCAAGATAGGTACACGGTTTGTGCCTAATGCACCATAGGCTAAGAAACTATTTTGTACGCACGCGATGGTACTCCTTGGTGAAGAGGCTCATGTGGAATCTTGGTTGTGTCTGTTTGGAGATAGTTCTAATCTTGATGCAAGATAGGTGCACGGTTTGCATGGAACATACCATATGCTCAGAAATCAAGTTGGACACACCCGATGGAACTGTAGATGCACCCGATGGAACTACTAGATGAAGTTTATCATATGGAATCTCGCTTCAGTCCAGTTAGAGATAGTATTTAGTTTCGGTGCAAGATAGTTGCATGGTTTGTGCCCAGTGCACCATAGGCTCAGAAATCGTTGTGGAAGTTCCCGATGGTACTCCTAGGTGAAGAGGCCCAAGTGAAAGCCTGGTTCGGTCTGTTTGGAGATAGTGCTAATCTTGATGAAAGATAGGTGTACGGTTTGCATAGAACGTACCATATTCTCATAAATCATTTTGGACGCACCCGATAGAACTCCTAGATCATGTGTGTCATTTGGAATCTCGCTTCAATCTGTTTGGGGACATTGTTAGTTTAGGTGGAAGATTGGTGCATCGTTTGCGCATAATGCACCATAGGCTCAGAAACCATTATGGAAGCACCCGATGATAATCCTAGGTGAAGAGGCTCAAATGGAAGGTTGGTTCGATCTATTTGGAGATAGTGCTTATCTTGATGCAAGATAGGTGCACGGTTTGCATGGAACATACCATATGCTAAGAAATCCATTTGGACGCATCCAATGGAACTCCTAGATGACATGTGTCATATAGAATCTCGCTTAGATCTGTTTGGAGACAGAGTTAGTTTTGGTGTAAGATAGGTACACAGTTTGCGCCTAATGCATCATAGGCTAAGAAACCATTATGGATGCACCCGATGATACTCCTGGGTAAAGGGGCTCAAGTGGAAGCTTAGTTTGCTTTGTTTGGAGATAGTGCTAATCTAGATGCAAGATAGGTGCACGAATTGCATCGAACGTACCATATGCTTAGAAATATATTTGGAAGCAGCCAATAGAACACCTAGATGACGTGTGTTATATAGAATCTATCTTAGGTCTCTTTCGGGATAGTGTTAGTTTCGGTGCAAGATAGGTACACGGTTTGTGCCTAATGCACCATAGGCTAAGAAACTATTTTGTACGCACGCGATGGTACTCCTTGGTGAAGAGGCTCATGTGGAATCTTGGTTCTGTCTGTTTGGAGATAGTTCTAATCTTGATGCAAGATAGGTGCACGGTTTGCATGGAACATACCATATGCTCAGAAATCAAGTTGGACACACCCGATGGAACTGTAGATGCACCCGATGGAACTACTAGATGAAGTTTATCATATGGAATCTCGCTTCAGTCCAGTTAGAGATAGTATTTAGTTTCGGTGCAAGATAGTTGCATGGTTTGTGCCCAGTGCACCATAGGCTTAGAAATCGTTGTGGAAGTTCCCGATGGTACTCGTAGGTGAAGAGGCTCAAGCGAAAGCTCGGTTCGGCCTGTTTGGAGATAGTGCTAATCTTGATGAAAGATAGGTGTATGGTTTGCATGGAACGTACCGTATTCTCATAAATCAATTTGGACGCACACGATAGAACTCCTAGATCATGTGTGTCATATGGAATCTCGCTTCAATCTGTTTGGAGACAGTTTAGGTGCAAGATTGGTGCATGGTTTGCGCATAATGCACCATAGGCTCGGAAACCATTATGGAAGCACCCGATAGTACTCCTAGGTGAAGAGGCTCAAGTGGAAGGTCGGTTCGATCTGTTTGGAGATAGTGCTAATCTTGATGCAAGATAGGCGCACGGTTTGCATGGAACATACCATATGCTAAGAAATCCATTTGGACGCACCCAATAGAACTCCTAGATGACATGTGTCATATAGAATCTCGCTTAGGTCTGTTTGGAGACAGAGGTAGTTTTGGTGCAAGATAGGTACACAGTTTGCGCCTAATGCATCATAGGCTAAGAAACCATTATGGATGCACCCGATGATATTCTTGGGTAAAGGGGCTCATGTGGAAGCTTAGTTTGCTTTGTTTGGTGATAGTGCTAATCTAGATGCAAGATAGGTGCACGAATTCCATCGAACGTACCATATGCTTAGAAATATATTTGGAAGCACCCAATAGACCTCCTAGATGACGTGTGTCATATAGAATCTCACTTCGGTCTCTTTCGTGATAGTGTTAGTTTCGGTGCAAGATAGGTACACGGTTTGTGCCTAATGCACCATAGGCTAAGAAACTATTTTGGACGCACGCGATGGTACTCCTTGGTGAAGAGGCTCATGTGGAATCTTGGTTCTGTCTGTTTGGAGATAGTTCTAATCTTGATGCAAGATAGGTGCACGGTTTGCATGGAACATACCATATGCTCGAAATCAAGTTGGACACACCCGATGGAACTGTAGATGCACCCGATGGAAATACTAGATGAAGTTTATCATATGGAATCTCGCTTCAGTCCAGTTAGAGATAGTATTTAGTTTCGGTGCAAGATAGTTGCATGGTTTGTGCCCAGTGCACCATAGGCTCAGAAATCGTTGTGGAAGTTCCCGATGGTACTCGTAGGTGAAGAGGCTCAAGCGAAAGCTCGGTTCGGCCTGTTTGGAGATAGTGCTAATCTTGATGAAAGATAGGTGTATGGTTTGCATGGAACGTACCGTATTCTCATAAATCAATTTGGACGCACACGATAGAACTCCTAGATCATGTGTGTCATATGGAATCTCGCTTCAATCTGTTTGGAGACAGTTTAGGTGCAAGATTGGTGCATGGTTTGAGCATAATGCACCATAGGCTCGGAAACCATTATGGAAGCACCCGATAGTACTCCTAGGTGAAGAGGCTCAAGTGGAAGGTCGGTTCGATCTGTTTGGAGATAGTGCTAATCTTGATGCAAGATAGGTGCACGGTTTGCATGGAACATACCATATGCTAAGAAATCCATTTGGACGCACCCAATAGAACTGCTAGATGACATGTGTCATATAGAATCTCGCTTAGGTCTGTTTGGAGACAGAGGTAGTTTTGGTGCAAGATAGGTACACAGTTTGCGCCTAATGCATCATAGGCTAAGAAACCATTATGGATGCACCCGATGATACTCTTGGGTAAAGGGGCTCAAGTGGAAGCTTAGTTTGCTTTGTTTGGTGATAGTGCTAATCTAGATGCAAGATAGGTGCACGAATTCCATCGAACGTACCATATGCTTAGAAATATATTTGGAAGCACCCAATAGACCTCCTAGATGACGTGTGTCATATAGAATCTCACTTCGGTCTCTTTCGTGATAGTGTTAGTTTCGGTGCAAGATAGGTACACGGTTTGTGCCTAATGCACCATAGGCTAAGAAACTATTTTGGACGCACGCGATGGTACTCCTTGGTGAAGAGACTCATGTGGAATCTTGGTTCTGTCTGTTTGGAGATAGTTCTAATCTTGATGCAAGATAGGTGCACGGTTTGCATGGAACATACCATATGCTCAGAAATCAAGTTGGACACACCCGATGGAACTGTAGATGCACCCGATGGAACTACTAGATGAAGTGTATCATATGGAATCTCGCTTCAGTCCAGTTAGAGATAGTATTTAGTTTCAGTGCAAGATAGTTGCATGGTTTGTGCCGAGTGCACCATAGGCTCAGAAATCGTTGTGGAAGTTCCCGATGGTACTCCTAGGTGAAGAGGCTCAAGCGAAAGCTCGGTTCGGTCTGTTTGGAGATAGTGCTAATCTTGATGAAAGATAGGTGTATGGTTTGCATGGAACGTACCGTATTCTCATAAATCAATTTGGACGCACACGATAGAACTCCTAGATCATGTGTGTCATATGGAATCTCGCTTCAATCTGTTTGGAGACAGTTTAGGTGCAAGATTGGTGCATGGTTTGCGCATAATGCACCATAGGCTCGGAAACCATTATGGAAGCACCCGATAGTACTCCTAGGTGAAGAGGCTCAAGTGAAAGGTCGGTTTGATCTGTTTGGAGATAGTGCTAATCTTGATGCAAGATAGGTGCACGGTTTTCATGGAACATACCATATGCTAAGAAATCTATTTGGATGCATCGCAATAGAACTCCTAGATGACATGTGTCATGGATTCTCGCTTTGGTCTATTTGGAGACAGAGTTAGTTTTGGTGCGAGATAGGTACACAGTTTGCGCCTAATGCATCATAGGGTAAGAAACCATTTTGGATGCACCCGATGATACTCCTGGGTAAAGGGGCTCAAGTGGAACCTCAGTTTGCTTTGTTTGGAGATAGTGCTAATCTTGATGCTAGATAGGTGCATGAATTGCATCGAACGTTCCATATGCTTAGAAATATATTTGGAAGCACCCAATAGAACTCCTAGATGATGTGTGTCATATAGAATCTCACTTCGATCTCTTTGGAGATAGTGTTAGTTTCGGTTCAAGATAGGTACACGGTTTGTGCCAAATGCACCATAGGCTAAGAAACTATTTTGGACGCACGTGATGGTACTCCTTGGTGAAGCGGCTCATGTGGAACCTTGGTTCTATCTGTTTGAAGATAGTTCCAATCTTGATGCAAGATAGGTGCACGGTTTGCATGGAACATACCATATGCTCAGAAATCAATTTGGACACACCCGATGGAACTATAGATGCACCCGATGGAACTACTAGATGAAGTTTATCATATGGAATCTCGCTTTCGTCCAGTTGGAGATAGTATTAGTTTCGGTGCAAGATAGTTGCATGGTTTGTGCCTAGTGCACCATAGGCTCAGAAATAGTTGTGGAAGTTCCCGATGGTACTCCTAGGTGAAGAGGCTCAAGTGAAAGCCCGGTTCGGTCTGTTTGGAGATAGTGCTAATCTTGATGAAAGATAGGTGTATGGTTTGCATAGAACGTACCATATTCTCATAAATCAATTTGGACGCACCCGATAGAACTCCTAGATCACGTGTGTCATTTGGAATCTTGCTTCAATCTGTTTGGAGACATTGTTAGTTTAGGTGGAAGATTGGTGCATCGTTTGCCAATCATGCACCATAGGCTCAGAAACCATTATGGAAGCACCCGATGATGAATCCTAGGTGAAGAGGCTCAAGTGGAAGGTCGGTTCGATCTGTTTGGAGATAGTGCTAATCTTGATGCAAGATAGGTGCAAGTTTGCATGGAACATACCATATGCTAAGAAATCCATTTGGACGCACCCAATAGAACTCCTAGATGACATGTGTCATATAGAATCTCACTTAAGTCTGTTTGGAGACAGAGGTAGTTTTGGTGCAAGATAGGTACACAGTTTGCGTCTAATGCATCATAGGCTAAGAAACAATTTTGGATGCACCCGATGATACTCCTGGGTAAAGGGGCTCAAGTGGAAGCTTAGTTTGCTTTGTTTGGAGATAGTGCTAATCTAGATGCAAGATAGGTGCACGAATGGCATCGAACGTACCATATGCTTAGAAATATATTTGGAAGCACCCAATAGAACTCCTAGATGACGTGTGTCATATAGAATCTCACTTCGGTCTCTTTTGAGATAGTGTTAGTTTCGGTGCAAGATAGGTACACGGTTTGTGCCTAATGCACCATAGGCTAAGAAACTATTTTGGACGCACGCGATGGTACTCCTTGGTGAAGAGGCTCATGTGGAATCTTGGTTCTGTCTGTTTGGAGATAGTTCTAATCTTGATGCAAGATAGGTGCACGGTTTGCATGGAACATACCATATGCTCAGAAATCAATTTCTACACACCCGATGGAACTGTAGATGCACCCGATGGAACTACTAGATGAAGTGTATCATATGGAATCTCGCTTCAGTCCAGTTAGAGATAGTATTTAGTTTCGGTGCAAGATAGTTGCATGGTTTGTGTCCAGTGCACCATAGGCTCAGAACTCGTTGTGGAAGTTCCCGATGGTACTCCTAAGTGAAGAGGCTCAGGCGAAAGCTCGGTTCGGTCTGTTTGGAGATAGTGCTAATCTTGATGAAAAATAGGTGTACGGTTTGCATGGAACGTACCGTATTCTCAGAAATCAATTTGGACGCACCCGATAGAACTCCTAGATCATGTGTGTCATATGGAATCTCGCTTCAATCTGTTTGGAGGCAGAGTTAGTTTAGGTGCAAGATTGGTGCATGGATTGCGCATAATGCACCATAGGCTCAGAAACCATTATGGAAGCACCCGATGATAATCCAAGTGAAGAGGCTCAAGTGGAAGGTCGGTTTGATTTGTTTGGAGATAGTGCTAATCTTGATGCAAGATAGGTGCACGGTTTGCATGCAACATACCATATGCTAAGAAATCCATTTGGACGCACCCCAATAGAACTCCTAGATGACATGTGTCATATAGAATCTCGCTTTCGTTTGTTTGGAGATAGAGATAATATTTGGTGCAAGATTGGTACACAGTTTGCGCCTAATGCATCATAGGCTAAGAAACCATTTTGGATGCAACCGATGATACTCCTGGGTAAAGGGGCTCAAGTGGAAGCTCAGTTTGCTTTGTTTGGAGATAGTGCTAATCTTGATGCAAGATAGGTGCACGAATTGCATCGAACGTACCATATGCTTAGAACGATATTTGGAAGCAACCAATAAAACTCCTAGATGACGTGTGTCATATAGAATCTCACTTCGGTCTCTTTCGAGATAGTGTTAGTTTCGGTGCAAGATTGGTACACGGTTTGTGCCTAATGCACCATAGGTTAAGAAACTATTTTGGACGCACGCGATGGTACTCCTTGGTGAAGAGGCTCATGTGGAATCTTGGTTCTGTCTGTTTGGAGATAGTTCTAATCTTGATGCAAGATAGGTGCACGATTTGCATGGAACATACCATATGCTCAGAAATCAATTTGGACACACCCGATGGAACAGTAGATGCATCCGATGGAACTACTAGATGAAGTGTATCATATGAAATCTCGTTTCGGTCCAGTTGGAGATAGTATATGTTTCGGTGAAAGATAGTTGCATGGTTTGTGCCTAGTGCACCATAGGCTCAGAAATTGTTGTGGAAGTTCCCAATGGTACTCCTAGGTGAAGAGGCTCAAGTGAAAGCTCGGTTCGGTCTGTTTGGAGATAGTGCTAATCTTGATGCAAGATAATTGTACGGTTTGCAAGGAATGTACCATATTCTCGGAAATCTATTTGGACGCACCCGATAGAACTCCTAGGTCATGTGTGTCATATGGAATCTCACTTCAATATGTTTGGAGACAGTGTTAGTTTAGGTGCAAGACTGGTGCATGGTTTGCGGATAATGCACCATAGGCTTAGAAACCATTATGGAAGCACCCGATGATAATCCTAGGTGAAGAGGCTCAAGTGGAAGGTCGGTTCGATCTGTATGGAGATAGTGCTAATCTTGATGCAAAATAGGTGCACAGTTTAAATGGAACATAGCATATGCTAAGAAATCCATTTGGACGCACCCCAATAGAACTCCTAGATGACATGTGTCATATGGAATCTCGATTTGGTCTGTTTGGAGACAGAGTTAGTTTTGGTGCAAGATAGGTACACAGTTTGCGCCTAATGCATCATAGGCTAAGAAACCATTTTGGATGCACCCGAAGATACTCCTGGGTAAAGGGGCTCAAGTGGAAGCTTAGTTTGCTTTTGTTTGGAGATAGTGCTAATCTTGATGCAAGATAGGTGCACGAATTGCATGGAACGTACCATATGCTTCAAAATATATTTGGAAGCACCTAATATAACTCCTAGTTGACGTGTGTCATATAGAATCTCACTTCGGTCACTTTGGAGATAGTGTTAGTTTCGGTGCAAGATAGGTACACGGTTTGTGCCTAATGCACCATAGAATATGAAACTATTTTGGACGCACATAATGGTACTCCTTGGTGAAGAGGCTCAAGTGGAATATTGGTTCTGTCTGTTTGGAGATAGTTCTAATCTTGATGCAAGATAGGTGCACGATTTGCATGGAACATACCATATGCTCAGAAATCAATTTGGACACACCCGATGGAACAGTAGATGCACCCGATGGAACTACTAGATGAAGTGTATCATATGAAATCTCGTTTCGGTCCAGTTTGAGATAGTATATGTTTCGGTGCAAGATAGTTGCATGGTTTGTGCCCAGTGCACCATAGGCTCAGAAATTGTTGTGGAAGTTCCCAATGGTACTCCTTGGTGAAGAGGCTCAAGTGAAAGCTCGGTTCGGTCTGTTTGGTGATAGTGCTAATCTTGATGCAAGATAAGTGTACGGTTTTCAAGGAATGTACCATATTCTCGGAAATCAATTTGGGCGCACCCGATAGAACTCCTAGGCCATGTGTGTCATATGGAATCTCACTTCAATATGTTTGGAGACAGTGTTAGTTTAGGTGCAAGACTGGAGCATGGTTTGCGCATAATGCACCATAGGCTTAGAAACCATTATGGAAGCACCCGATGATAATCCTAGGTGAAGAGGCTCAAGTGGAAGGTCGGTTCGATCTGTATGGAGATAGTGCTAATCTTGATGCAAAATAGGTGCACGGTTTGCATGGAACATACCATATGCTAAGAAATCCATTTGGACGCACCCCAATAGAACTCCTAGATGACATGTGTCATATGGAATCTCGCTTCGGTCTGTTTGGAGACAGAGTTAGTTTTGGTGCAAGATAGGTACACAGTTTGCGCCTAATGCATCATAGGCTAAGAAACCATTTTGGATGCACCCGATGATACTCCTGGGTAAAGGGGCTCAAGTGGAAGCTCAGTTTGCTTTTATTTGGAGATACTGCTAATCTTGATGCAAGATAGGTGCATGAATTGCATGGAACGAACCATATGCTTTGAAATATATTTGGAAGCACCCAATAGAACTCCTAGATGACGTGTGTCAAATAGAATCTCACTTCGGTCTCTTTGGAGATAGTGTTAGTTTCGGTGCAAGATAGGTACACGGTTTGTGTCTAATGCACCATAGGCTAAGAAACTATTTTGGACGCACATGATGGTACTCCTTGGTGAAGAGGCTCAAGTGGAATCTTGCTTCTGTCTGTTTGGAGATAGTTCTAATCTTGATGCAAGATAGTTGCACGATTTGCATGGAACATACCACATGCTCAGAAATCAATTTGGACACACCCGATGGAACTATAGATGCACCCGATGGAACTACTAGATGAATTGTATCATATGGAATCTCGCTTTAGTCCAGTTGGAGATAGTATTAGTTTCGGTGCAAGATATGTGCTTGGTTTGTGCTCAGTGCACCATAGGATCAGAAACCGTTGTGGAAGCACCCGATGATACTCCTAGGTGAACAGGCTCAAGTGGAACCTCGGTTTGGTCTGTTTGGAGATAGTGCTAATCTTGATGCAAGATAGGTGTACGTTTGCATGGAACGTACCATATTCTCGGAAATCAATTTGGATGTACGTGAAAGAACTTTCTAGATGATGTGTGTCATATGGAATCTCGCTTCGGTCCGTTTGGAGTCAGCATTAGTTTAGGTGCAAGATTGATGCACGGTTTACACATAATGCTCCATAAGCTCAGAAACCATTATGGAAGCACCTGATAATACTCCTAGGTGAAGAGGCTCAAGTTGAAGCTCAGTTCGATCTGTTTAGAGATAGTGCTAATCTTGATGCAAGATAGGGGCATGGCTTGCATGGAACATACAATATGCTTAGAAATCCATTTGGACGCACCCAATAGAACTCCTAGATGACATGTGTCATATCGAATCTCGCTTCGGTCTATTTGGAGACACTTTGTTTTGGTGCAAGATAGGTACACGGTTTGCGCCTAATGCATCATAGGCTAAGAAACCATTTTGGATGCACCCGATGATATTCCTAGGTAAAGGGGCTCAAGTGGAAGCTCAGTTTGGTTTGTTTGGATTTAGTGCTAATCTTGATGCAAGATAGGTGCCCAAATTGCATGGAATGTACCATATGCTTAGAAATCTATTTGGAAGCGCCCTATAGAACTCCTAGGTGATGTGTGTCATATAGAATCTCACTTCGGTCTCTTTGGAGATATTGTTAGTTTTGGTGCAAGATAGGTGCACGGTTTGTGCCTAATGCGCCATAGGCTAAGAAACCATTTTGGACGCACGCGATGGTACTCCTAGGTAAAGGGGCTCAAGTGGAAGCTTGGTTTGGAGATAGTGCTAATCGTGATGCAAGATAGGTGCACGGTTTGCATAGAACATACCATATGCTCAAAAATCAATTTGGATGCACTTGATAGAACTCGTAGATAATGTGTGTCATATGGAAGCTCGCTTTGGTCTGTTCGGGGACAATGTTAGTTTCGGTGCAAGATAGGTGCACGATTTGCGCCTAATGCACCATAGGCTCAAAAACCATTGTGGAAGCACCTGATGATACTCCTAGGTGAAGAGGCTAAAGTGGAAGCTTGGTTCTGTCTGCTTGGACATAGTGCTAATCTTAATGTAAGATAGGTGCATGGTTTGCGTGGAACGTACCATATGCTCAAAAATCAGATTGGATGCACCAAATCGAACTCTTAGATGATGTGTCTCATATGGAGTCTCGCTTTGATCTATTTAGAGACAATGTTAGTTACAGCGCAAGATAGGTGCACGGTTTGCGCCTAAGCACCATAGGGTCAGACATCATTATGGAAGCTCCCGATGGTACTCCTTGGTGAAGAGGCTCAAGTGAAAGCTCGGTATGGTCTATTTTGAGACAGTGCTAGTCTTGAGGCAAGATACGTGCATGGTTTGTGTGGAACATACCATATGATCGGAAATCAATTTGGACACACCTCATAGAACTCCTAGATGATGTGTGTCATATGGAATCTTGCTTTGGTCCGTTTGGAGATAGTGTTAGTTTTGGTGTAAGATAGGTGCATGGTTTGAACCTAATGCACCATAATCTAAGAAACCATTTTGGACGCACCCGATGGTACTCCTTGGTGAAGAGGCTCAAGTGGAAGCTTGGTTCAGTCTGTTTGGAGATAGTTTTAATCTTGATGCGAGATAGGCGCATGGTTTGCATGGAACATACTTAGAAATCAATTTAGACACACCCGATGGAACTGCTAGAAGCACCCGATGTGTGGGGGTATAAACCCCTATACCCTTATGGCTAGACTTGGACCAGGAGACTTGGTCCATCATGAGGAAGACTTGGGGCTTGATCCAACTGTCCGGAGTCTCGCGCAAGGAAACAAGACGTGGATACCAAGCAGGATTCTAGTCGGTTAGAATAAGAATTGATATCATGCTATCTATGGCAATTGTAATCGACTAGAATTAGTTTCCAGATCTGTAACCCTGCCCTCTGGACTATATAAAGAGAGGCAAGGGACCCCCCATAGACATCTCATCTCAACTCAACTCAATGCAATACAATCAGACGCAAGACGTAGGTATTACGCCCACACGATGGCCGAACTTGGATAAAAACCTTGTCCGTGTCTTGCGTCACCATCGAGTTCGAAGCTTGCGCACCTGTCTACCAATAAACTACTACCGTGGGTATACCCCAAGGTAGACTGCCGACTAGCTTTCGTCGACAGTGGCACGCTAGGTAGGGGGTGTGCGTACAGCTTCCTAGACGAACAAGATGGTCCTCATCCTAGCTTTTGCGACCGTGGCTGAAGGTCTCACGTTCACTGTCGCGCAGATCACTTGGACAACTCGCGGTGGCGGCCTTACGACCACGGCTCCGGAAGAAACCCAGATCTAATCTGGGCCAGTAGAGGCGTCGGCTCCGAGGACCCGACCTCCGCTCCCTCGCTACAGGGCAAAGCGAGTCGACAACTCGGATCTTCTTCAAGCCCTCGATCGTGCTGTCGGTGTTTTTCCCCCGGGGGGGTCACACCAACGAGTAAATTTGTATGCGTGCTCCCCTTTCCGGATGGTGATGCAAGAAGACACAGAGATTTATCCTGGTTCGGGCAAGAGAAGGCCCTACGTCCAGCGGGGGGAGAGAGTTTGTATTATCTTGCACCTAAGTGCTTGTACAGGGGCGAATACAAGCGTGATATGAAGTGTGTAGCTCTACTACGAGAGTGTTCTTGTGTTGAGATGTCCCTCTTCTATTCCTGAGTCCCTCCTTTTATAGCTCCAAGGAGAGACACAGGGTACATGCGTAGATGTTAGAGTAGGGATCGATAGCCGCATGGAGCGCTGACCTACTCGAGGCTTCCGTACGGCATGGCCTCGAGCCGTCCCATCCTGATAGCTTGGTGATGATTACGCGTGCTCCTGCGAGCTGCCCTGCCAGCCGCCTTGTGCTGGTTCTGAGGACGCATGCTCGTATGGCATGGTGGCGGATCCGGCGGAGCAGCTGTGGTGTTGTCAGTCGACGCCCGACTTGTCCCTGGGAAGGGACCTTGTTCGGTCGAGGGTCGGGCGCCGCGTAATATGCTGATATCTGGAGCGCTGACCTTGGGTGTCTCGAGGGGGTCCCGATTAGACGTTCCATCCTTGTTTCCCGCGTCCTGACACGCCCTGGGTCGTTCGGTGGGAAGGCTGCAAAAAGAACGATGGGACAGAAGCTCGCCCCCTATCACGCCTCCCATGAACTGTGTGTTAGGTGGGGAAGCGTCAGATGCATTTAATGCTCCCGCCCGCGTGCGCGCGTCAGGCGGCGGACAGTGTCCTAACGCTCGACGTCTCTTGGTTCGCTTGAGCCTGCTTCCGTCTTCGACGGTAGTCGTTGCTCGAGCCCTGACCGGTTCGCTCGACGCTATTTCCGTCTTCGAGGCTGCGACTGTCGATGGCGGCGCATACGAAAGACTAGAGCGTCGAATTAAGGGTCTCGACCTTCGTACGGGCAATCTCATAATGCGCATCGCTGAGGGTACCCCTTACCGATACCCTCGACAGTAGCCCCCGAGCCTTCATTTGAGCGCTAGCGCTCGAATGGAGGTTTTGATTTTCGGTCGAATTTTCGTGGGGGCGCGCGAGCGACCCCGCGGGGTAGCCCCCGAGCCCTCGGAGGAGTTTTTGACTCCTTCGAGGGTTATGTTATCTAATTCGCAGAAACGCTTTCGACACCAGTGGTGGAAGGTTCTGACTGGCTCGTTTTTGCCCGTGGGTTTCGACGTACTCTCGATAGAGCGAGCGTCTTTCATCCCAAATTGAGTTCCTAGCGGGTAGTCCAAGTGAGAACCTGTGCCCCTTTCGAGGGGGTCAGCTGTAGCCCGGAGGCGTCCTCATAAAGCAGGGTCGACGTGGTCGGGGATACTGGTCTCATTCGATAGAGTCCAGCGGCTCGATGCCTCCCTTCGGGGGGATACCTCTCGACTGTCTCGACCCTACCTTGAACATCACCAGCGAGTCCTCGAGGCGGGCCTCGATCTTCGACCGCTCGCTGGGGATCCCTGACTCAGGCGCTCGAGATCGGCTGTCGAACCCTTTCGGCGGGCCAGCCATCGACCTCTCGAGACTTTCGCGGTTATGTCCCTTGGCTTACGAGGGAAGGAAATGGTCGTGGCGGTTCGCCTTTCTGCCCGTTGGGCGCGTCTTTTTAGGCGGATGACGTTACGATGCCGTATCGGCGAGGAATTCGGAGAGTCCGGCCTGTGAGGAGAGAGAGAGAGCTGTCAGGCGGCGCATTTATGGGGGGAGTTACCTTACTTCTCGGATCTGTCCGTTGGCGGACAGCTGCCTATAAATATGTCGTCGCGTCACCGCCGTTCCTCTCCCTTCCGCCTTCTCGCTCTCGTTCCTTTGCTGCCTTTGCTTTCTCGTCATCTCACGCGCACTCGCCCCCTCGAGCCGTAGCGAACCCACCGCCCCGTTAGCCGAGATGCCTGTAAGACTCGTCGCCGCCGATGACTGGCGCCCGTCGTCGATGACGGAGCGCCGGCTGTTAGAGCTCGAGGCGGAGGGACTGCTGCGCCGCCGCACCTCGCTGTCGTCGCCAGAGTGGATCGCGCCGCCAGCGAGCCACAGGACGCCTCAGCCCCCCGAGGGCTACGTGGTGTCGTTCGCCAAGTTCCACCGCCACGGTTTGGGCGCGCCTCCAAGCCGCTTCATGCGGGCCCTCTGCTTCCACTATGGGGTGGAGCTGCAGCACTTCTCCCCGAACGCCATCACCGTGTCGGCGTCTTCGCCGCCGTCTGTGAGCGTCAATCGGGTCAGGCAAGATCTCCCCACACTTTGTCATATTTCTTTTTTTTTTTTTTTTTTTTTTTTTTTTCTTTT
>NW_018396421.1:180177-187122 GCF_000003195.3 Sorghum bicolor | reverse complement strand
CTCTGATGTCACGACCGCTGAGGATGGACGAGATGGGCCCTGGCGTCTCGTCTCGGGACCTCGAGGCATGTCGGATGTCCAGCGAGCCTCCGACGGACGATGAAGTCGCGGCCCGAGTCAGGGCCGCAATTGCCGGTGATTTTAAGCCGGAGCACGTCAACGGCTTCCCCATGCGACCCGACGCAGGCTCGATCGATCTGGTACGCTTTCTTCTTGCGCGCATCCTCGATTCTAGGTTTCTCCTCTAAGCCTACCTTAGTTTTGGCAGGGTCGGATTGATGTCCGGTCCTCGAGGCCTCCAGTAAAGGAGGACGAGGCCGACCGCGACAAACGGCGCCAATCCGCCGAGAAGTCGAAGTCTGCCAAGGACTCCGCGAAAAAGGGGGAGAAGAAGAAGAATCTCGACCGCCAAGCATTAGAGGCGCGTCGAGCCAAATCCAGGCAGAGGGGGGAGCCTGAGGAGGAATCCCCTAACGACGACGACGATGACGACGAGAGTAGCGACGACTCCGAGGGGATGGCGTCGCATCTCGATCGGATCCTCGAGGGGCCGCCTCGAGATGACGTCGACGCCCCCCGGACGGGGGTGCCGGAGGAGGGTCCGAGTGGGTCTCGTCGTCCCCGGCCCGACGCTCCTCCCGTGCTCAAGGCGGGCCAGGACGCACCGCGCCCTCCTCCGGCGTCCAAGGAGAGCGGTCCGGCGAGGTCCCAGGCGTCGGGGCCGCTGACCCGCGGTCGCGCTGCGGCCTCTGAGAAAGGAGACGCCGGTCGTAGGAGCACGAGTCCCGGCGCCCGCCAAGCGGGATCCGACGTTCCTAGGCCAATTTCTGCCCTTGAGAGGCCTAGCGCCCCGACGCGGGGTGGCTCGAGGCCCGCTGGTCGGGGTGGCGGAAGGCGAGCCGTTCTGCCCGTGGGGTAAGCCCTTTTGTTATTGTGGTCTTTGTCCCCTCACTCTCTCGCCTTTCCTCACATGCTGACTTTTTCTCAGGCTGAAACGGACCCTCGAGCAGGCCCAACCATCGATGGCCAAGAGGCTCAGAACGGGTGCCGCCTCAACGGAACCAGGTTTGTAGTTAATTCCCGGGTGTCGCGATATTATTATGTCGGTTATCATAACGTCTGACTCTTACTCTTTGTTTTGCAGGCCCGTCAAGCACCCGACCTTCAGCCGGCGTCGAGATAGCTTCGCCTCGTCCCGCGCCTACTCCGCCGCCACCAACTCATGATGCGACTCCCCAGACACGAGTGTTGGAGGGAGCCCCCGAGCCCCCTCGATTGGGGGTCGAGGGGGAGCCTATCACCATCAGCGATACGTCTGATGGTAACGACGCATCTGGGGGCGTTCGACCCATGGAGGAAGAGGCGTCGACTCCCAACGTCGCAGGACGGACCCCCTGGCCCGCAGGCCTTCGAGCCCTCGAGACGCAGAGGAAGATGGAGGAGGAGGAGGCGCGGGATCGCGAGGCGGAGCAGCCGTCACTGGAGCAGCAGCAGCAGCAACCCCAGCCGGAGAAGCAACCGCAGCTTCAGCATGACGAGCAGCAGCAGCAGCTGGGGCGGCAACAGCAGCTGGGGGGCCAAGAGAACGAGCCACTCGAGCCCCCGCCTCAGATTTTGGCCGGACCGGCGCCACAGGCGTCGCAAGAGCCCGGCGATCAAGAGGGAGATTTGCCGGTGTACGGGCCTCCCACCCCAGCGTGGCTTCTCCCGGGGGCGCCTGCCGCGATCCGGGCAGAATCGGGGCGAGCGGACGGAGTGGTGGCGCTCGCCTGCATGATGCGCACCCCCACCGACCCTGAGTCCGAGATCAAGAGGACACTCTACGGCATGGACGGGATCGCTCCAGGGTTCCTCCGGGAGCGTCGAGCGTGGGAGGACCGCTTCCCCTCTGAGGAGGACGAGATCGGGTCGTCTGGGAGTAAGGACGGTACGTGGAAGACGGTGGACGACGACGGCCGGTTCCCTTGCCTCGCCGATCTGTTCTTGCGCCACGGGGGTTCCCTCGAGACCGTCGAGAACTTCCTCCGCGGCGTCAAGGTGCGGGCCGATCGGGAGATGGAGAACTGGTGCCCCGATCGGATTCGTATCCGAGCTTCCAGCGACCCGTCCGAGCCCAATATCTTCCTCGATGACAAGAAGGAAGTCGAGAAGTGGGAACACGTCGAGGAGCTCCGCCTTTGGATGAAACACGTGGTGGGGCTCCTATCGGACGTCATCAACAACGGGCTCGGGCCCGCTTATTTTGTAAGTGTTTCTCGAGCTCCAATCTTGGTGGTGCTTTTGGGTTTCTGTGTTCTAACCCCCCTGACCTCTGATTGGCAGGATATGAAAGAGACCTCCCGCATCAAATCTAGCTTCATTCATGCCACGAGGGGCGGATGGGAGCAGCTTCCCCTCCTCAAGGATCAACTCCTCGAGTCACAGGAAAAGCTGCTTAAAGCTTATAAAGATCTTATAGCACTCGAGGAGGAGAAGAAGGTGAGGGAGGCTGCTTTGGCCGAGGCCCGAGAGGTCTCGAAGAAGGCGGAGGAGGAGGCGGTGCGGTTACGGGAGCGGGCTCTTACGGTCGAGGAGGCCGCGTCCAGAGCTCGGGAGGAGGTCCTGTCCCACAAGGGCATCATTGCGGACCTGGATAAAGAGAAGGGCCTTCTCCAGACCGACCTGGACTCCCTCCGCGATACCTTCCAGAAGATGAAGGTGGCGTTCGTGGATAGTGAGGTCGCCAGGGGTGCCGCCGAGGACGCAAAAAAGAAAACCCTCGAAGACCTCGAGATGGAGCGAGCTCGATCCCGCAGTCTCTCTGACGACGTCGAGCGTCTGAAGGGAGAACTGCTAGAGAAGAGTGGAGCCGTCGCTCAGGCTGGCAGGGTGATCGAAGATCTCCGCGTTGCCAATACTGAGCTGACGCGCTCCAACAGAGAGATCGAGCGTGCCAATACCAGGTTGGTTGGCGAGAACACGGCTCTAGAGGAGAGTATCAAAGGTATGTTCCCTTTGTCGAATTTCCTTTTCGAGGTGTGTTTTTTCTAAAGCTCCTTCGTATTGGTATTTGTAGGGCTCAAGGACGAACTCCTGGCCGCCCAAGCCGAGGCTCGCGACGCCAAGGCTCAACTCGAGGCTGAGGTTGCTTTGAACCGTCGAGTGCGGACGGCGATAAGCGATCTCTCGACCTCTTGGGAGGTCGAGCCTATGGATGAGTCGAGGGAGGACTCTCGAGGTGACGCACTGGTCGACCAGCTGTGCTACTTAGGTGCGACGCTGCGAGATCGGGTGCGGGATGCCCTCCACATCGGGGTGAAGCGGGCGATGGCGGTTGTCTGCTCGGGCTTCTCCTACGACATGGAGGTAGTATCCCACGGCTTCGTCACCGACATCTCTAAGACCGACGCGGAGAACGAGGAGAGGCTCCATGCCTTGATCGACGACGCGGAGGCCCCTGGGGAAAGGTTGGCCAAGCTCTTCGAGCCTGAGGTGCTTCCTCCTGAGACTGGCTCGGGCGGAGGTGAGGGTGGCGAGGGTCGTACCATGGACTGAGGCCTGCGAGCCTGCTCGGGGTGCCTGGGGCCCCTTGTATAAGACTTTGTTAATCCTGTTTTTAAGTGATACAGTATTTTTGTGGTTGTTAAATGTTTGTTTGTCTTTCCACTCGAGGTTCTTTTATTTCTTTTTGCGCCTACACATGTGTTCCTTGTTCGATTTTTCGTAAAAGGCAGCTTCGATCGCCTCGAGGATGAGGGAGTGAGTAGAGTTTCCGTAGCCCGGGGGCGTAGGTGTTCTCAGGCTCGCTATCCTTCGGTCCTCGAGGGGCTCGAGGCGCCTCGACTACTCGATCGTTCAAGGTTTACTAAGTAGGAAAGAGAGAGACTTTTTGGCTTTTTCGACGCTTGGGGAGGGGTCGTCCCTCTGGTAGCCCCCGAGGGGGTGCGGACTATGATGGGTCATGGTCGGCATCCCCTTTTGACGTCGAGACTATAACTCGTAACTATTTTTGGTATAGAAAGAAGCCGCTCGAGGGAAAGACTTTATTTATTCATGCGTTCATTTACAAAGTCTTCGTACAAAAAGTAGGATCGTAAATCTAGGATTTCTAGGGGTAGAATCGACGTAGCTGTTCGATGTTCCATGCGTTGGTGAAGACTGCCCCCTTTTCGTCCGCCAATTTGTACGTTCCTGGCTTAAGGACCTCGGCCACCACATACGGGCCTTCCCAAGGTGGGGTTAACTTGTGGCGTCCTTGGTTGCTTTGCCGGCGTCGTAGGACAAGGTCGCCTACGTTGAGGTCCCTCTTGCGCACGTGCTTGTCGTGGTAGCGTCGGAGTCTCTGCTGATATCTAGCAGAGTTGAGGAGGGCCATGTCTCGAGCCTCCTCGAGTTGGTCGACCGCGTTTTCTTGAGCTTCTTTGTTCGATTGCTCGTTGTAAGCCTTGAGTCGAGGTGACCCATACTCGAGGTCTGTGGGGAGGATAGCCTCAGAGCCGTAGACCATGAAGAACGGGGTGTATTTGGTGGCCCTGCTTGGCGTTGTCCTTAGGCTCCATAGGACCGAGGAAAGCTCCTCGACCCATCTCTCGCCGAATTTCTTCAATCGATTGTAGATCCTTGGCTTGAGTCCTTGTAAAATCATGCCGTTGGCACGCTCGACCTGGCCGTTAGTTCGAGGATGGGCAACTGCGGACCAATTCACACGGATGTGGTGCTGATCACAGAAATCCAAGAATTTTCTGCCAGTAAACTGGGTGCCGTTGTCGGTGATGATGACGTTGGGGATCCCGAATCGATGGATGATGTCGGAGAAGAAGAGGACGGCCTGCTCGGAGCGGATGTTAGTGATGGGTCGAGCCTCGATCCATTTAGAGAACTTGTCAATAGCCACCAGCAAATGTGTATATCCTCCTTTCGCCTTTTGTAGAGGTCCTACTAAGTCGAGCCCCCACACTGCAAACGGCCAGGTGATGGGGATCATCTGAAGAGCATGCGCGGGCAGGTGCGTCTGTTTGGCGTAGAATTGGCACCCATGACACAAGCGTACGAGTTCGATGGCATCCGCCACGGCCGTTGGCCAGTAAAAGCCTTGCCGAAAAGCGTTTCCTACAAGGGTCCGCGGGGCGGCGTGGTGGCCACAAGCCCCCGAGTGCAGGTCGTCGAGGAGTTTTCGGCCTTCCTCTACGGTGATGCAACGTTGTAAGATCCCCGTCGGGCTCCGTCGATATAGCTCGTTGTCTTCGCCATAGATCACATATGATTTGGCCCGTCGAGCAATACGACGAGCTTCTGTCCTGTCTTCTGGCAACTCACCGCGGATAAGGCAGTCGAGGAACGGTGTGCGCCAATCGAATGGTCGACCCGGTCGTCGTTCTATTTCCATCACGTCTTCTTCCATCAAGAGCGCATCGACAGCATTGGTTGGTTGGGCGATGGTGGTGTCGACACCAGCCCCCGCGCCTAGGTCGACGGATGGCTCGTGTAGATCCTTTGAGAATGCGTCAGGCGGCACTGTGCCTCTGGTAGACGCAATCTTGGCGAGTTCGTCGGCTGCCTCGTTGTAGCGTCGAGCGACATGGACGAGCTCGAGGCCGTGGAATTTGTCTTCGAGTCGACGTACCTCCTTGCAGTATGCTTCCATTTTTGGGTCATGGCAGCTTGAGGCTTTCATTACCTGGTCGATGACGAGTTGGGAGTCGCCTCGGACGTCGAGGCGTCGGACTCCTAACTCAATAGCGATCTTGAGGCCGTTGACGAGGGCCTCATATTCTGCGACATTGTTAGACGCGGCGAAATGAATTCTGATTATGTACCTCATGTAGACGCCCAAGGGTGAGATGAACAATAGGCCGGCCCCGGCCCCAGTTTTCATGAGTGACCCGTCGAAATACATCGTCCACAGCTCCGCCTGGACCTGAGTCGGGGGAAGCTGGGAGTCCGTCCATTCTGCGACGAAGTCTACCAGGGCTTGCGATTTGATAGCCTTTCGAGGCGCATAAGTGAGAGTCTCGCTCATGAGCTCGACCGACCACTTCGCTATTCTTCCCATGGCCTCCTTGCTCTGGATTATTTCGCCCAAGGGGAAAGAAGAGACCACCGTGATAGGATGACCAAGGAAGTAATGTTGCAGTTTGCGGCGGGCAAGGATCACGGCGTAGATCAGCTTCTGGATTTGGGGGTAACGCGCCTTGGTCTCCGAGAGCACCTCGCTGACGAAATAGACTGGCCTTTGGACCGGCAGCGCGTGACCCTCCTCTTGTCTTTCGACCACTACCGCCGCGCTGACGACCTGGGTCGTCGACGCGACGTAGAGGAGTAGCGGCTCCGCAGGTTGAGGTGGAACCAGGACTGGTGCCGAAGTCAGCGTCTTTTTCAGCTTTTCGAGCGCTTCCTCGGCCTCGGGGGTCCAAGAAAAACGCTCGACCTTCTTCAGGAGTCGATATAATGGTAATGCCTTTTCTCCTAGTCTCGAGATGAAACGGCTCAGAGCCGCTAGGCACCCCGTGACTTTCTGGACACCCTTGATGTCTCGAATTGGCCCCATTTTCGTGATGGCCGAGACTTTCTCGGGGTTGGCCTCGATACCGCGCTGTGAAACTATGTATCCTAAGAGCATGCCTCGAGGCACGCCAAAAACACACTTCTCGGGATTAAGCTTGATCCTGCTGGCGCGTAAACAGCTGAAAGCAACCTCGAGGTCCTGGATCAGGTCTCCTCGTTGCTTTGACTTAACGACAATGTCGTCGACGTAGGCCTCGACCGTCGAACCTATATGTTCGCCAAATACGTGGAGCATGCAGCGTTGATACGTGGCTCCCGCGTTTCGAAGCCCAAATGGCATGGTCACGTAGCAATACATCCCGAAAGGCGTGATGAAAGAGTCGCGAGCTGTCGACTCTTCGGCCAGAAATTAGGTACACGCGCGTCATCAGCTGCCTGCCGTCCTCGGCACCCCTAGGACTC
>NW_018396421.1:105619-179775 GCF_000003195.3 Sorghum bicolor | reverse complement strand
GACAATCTGATCATGCGTGGCAATGGAAAGGGAACTTTTGGACATGCGTTTATTCAAACTAGTATAATCAACACACATCCTCATTTTCCCATTCTTTTTCTTAACTAATACAGGGTTCGCTAACCAGTCAGGATGATGAACCTCCTTGATGAATCCGGCCGTCAAAAGCTTTTGGACTTCCTCGCCAATGATCTTGCGCTTTTCCTCGTCGAATCGGCGCAACCGCTGCTTCACTGGCTTGGAACCGGCTCGAATCTCCAAGGAGTGCTCGGCGACTTCCCTTGGTATGCCCGGCATATCCGAGGGACTCCATGCAAACATATCAGCATTCGCACGGAGAAAGTCGACGAGCACGGCTTCCTATTTGGGGTCGAGGTCGGTGCTGATCGTCAGCACCTTGCCGTCGGAGTTGTTGGGGTCGAGCGGGATCTTCTTAGTTCCTTCCGCCGCCTCGAAGCTGCCCGCATGTCGTTTAGGTTCTGGAGCCTCAGCGGCCATGGCTTCGAGCTTCGCAACGAGCTCGGTGGAGCTCTCGACCGCCTCCCCGTACTCGACGCACTCGACGTCGCACTCGTACGCGTGCTCGAAGGAGGAACTGACGGTGATGACGCCTTTGGGACCAGGCATCTTCAGCTTCAAGTATGTGTAGTTGGGTATAGCCATGAACTTGGTGTAGCCCGGGCGCCCGATGATGGCGTGGTACGTGCCTCGGAACCCAACCACCTCAAAAGTGAGGGTCTCCTTCCTGAAGTTGGCCGCCGTGCCGAAGCAAACCGGTAGGTCGATTCGACCTACTGGCAGTGCCTTTTTCCCGGGTACGACGCCGTGGAAACCGCCGGCGCTTGGCTGGAGGCGTTCTCTATCGATGCCGAGGAGATCGAGGGTCTCGAGGTAGATGATGTTGAGGCTGCTACCGCCGTCCATCAGCACTTTCGAGAGTCGGGTGTTGACGATGATGGGGTCGACGACGAGCGGGTAGACGCCTGGGGCGACCACTTTGTCGGGGTGATCCTCTCGGTCGAAGGTGATGGGAGTGCTTGACCACCTAAGATACTGGGGCACCGCCATCCTTGCCGCAAAGACTTCGCGACGCTCCCTCTTGCGTTGCCTCGTGGTCAACTGAGTCGAAGGCCCGCCATAGATCATGTAGCAGTCGTGGACGGCGGGGAAGCCGTCGTCATCTTTGTTGTCCTCCTTGCCGCCAGCCTTCTCCTTCTTGGAGTCATCACGCGCATCTTTTTTGAGCCCCTGACCATCGAAATGCTTTTTCAGCATGCGACAATCCTTGAGTTTGTGGTTAGCGCCTCCCTTATGGTAAGGGCACGGCTCCTCCAACATCTTGTCGAAGATGCCTCCCTCCGGAGGGCCTCGCGGCTTCTTTCGATCCATCGTGGCGACAAGGTCGTCACCCGAGTCTCCCTGGTGGAACTGCCGTACTTTCTGCTTCTTTTTATTTTTCTTGAGGCCTCGACTGGAAGTCCCTTCTTCGTCGACGGGCTGCTTGCCTTTTCTTCCTTCTGAGCTGAAGAAAGCGCCGACTGCCTCCTCCCCTGCCGCGTAGTTAGCTACTACGTCCATCAGCTCGTCGACGGTCTGAGGTCGATTGCGGCCTAATTCCCGCACCAAGTCTCGACTGGTGGTGCCCGAGACAAACGCCAAGACGACGTCATGGTCGGGGATGTGTGGCAACTCAGTGCGCTGCTTCGAGAAGCGTCGAGCGTACTCCCGAAGAGTCTCTCCCGACTTCTGCTTGCATTTGCTGAGGTCCCACGAGTTCCCTGGCCGTACATAGGTCCCCTTGAAATTGCCCTCGAAGACTCTGACCAGGTCATCCCAGCTGTGAATCTGATTGGCTGGGAGTTCCTCGAGCCATCGACTGACGGTGTCGGAGAGGAAAAGGGGTAGCTGTCTGATGATGGCTCGATCGTCCCCCCGGGCGCCACCTAGCTGACAAGCCAGCCTGAAATCGGCCAGCCATAGTTCTGGCTTGGTTTCTCCATTGTACTTTGCGATGCTGGTTGGGGGTCGGAATGGACTAGGCAGGGGCGTGCTGCGGATCGCCCTGCTGAACACCCGCGGGCCTGGTGGCTCGGGGGCCACCCGGTCCTCATCGCTGTCGTACCTCCCGCCGCGATGCGCGCTATAACCACGTTCTTCCGCGTCTCCGTGCCGGCGGCGTCTATTTTCTTTAACGTCGTGTCGCGCGTCGTGTCGTCGTTGGTTGTCGGCAGGGAGGATGAGAGCGGTCTTTCTACCTCGAGGGGGAGGTTGTTGCTGGACAGACACCTCCTCTTCGATTAGAGGCTGTTCGCCGTGCTTCTCTGCGGCAGCTCCTCGTCGTCGAGATGCCGAACTTTCGGCTTGTTGAACTGCTGCCACCTGGAGCAATGTCTGAACTTCATCTCGAATTCGTCGGGCCTGGGAATTTGATGGCTCTGGCATGTTACGTAGCAGCATCGTCGCTGCTACTACATTCTGGCCCGCTCGAGGGAAACGGCCGACAGGTTGCTCCGCCTCTGTGTCACCGACGATCTGTCGATGTACCTCTCGAGCGCGTCTGCGGACACTTCCGCCCGGCGGGTAGGGCAGGTCTTGTTCGAGGATCTGCTCGAGCAGGACGAGGCGCTCGCGATCTTCGTCGAGCTTCATCTTGAGCTCCCGCAGCTGCGCGAGCTGCGCAGTTCTGTCTTCCTGAGGAAGAGGGTCGAGCCGTCCGTCATTCCGAGGCGTCCTGGGGTCTTCTTGCGTCGCGGGGGCTCGACCACCCACAGCAGCATCCCGTGTTTCGTCGGTGGTTTCTGCCGCCCCGTCGAGGTGATAGCATTCCCTCGTAGGGTCGTAGCTGTCTGTCTCGGAGTCGGAGTCTGGTTCGGCAGTGTGGGAACACTCACGACCTTCCTCCGACCATCGTTGCCTGAGTGAGGTGATCGAGTATCGCCCGGGGCCTAGACGGCGGAGGCCTCGTACTCGGGAAAGGTCCGGCAGTTCGGACGTCGGCCGCTGCTCTTCATAGCTACGTGGGATGACCATTGGTCTTTCCACGTGCGTCTGAGCATTTGGGCATATCGTCTTGGCGAGCGACGCCGCGGCGTTGTCCAACCCGAACGGCAGTGCCGCCCTTGGAGAGAACAACCCGCGTGGAAGTAGCCTAGCTGCGGTGGGGGAGGGCGCGTGAGACGCGTCTCCCCCTGTCGTCGCGTGGTGCTGAGTCGTTGTGCTCGTTGCTTGGTCACGCGGTGTCGCTGCCTTGTGGCCCACATCCTGCCTTGCGCGAGTTGCTGGTCGCGCTGAAGCAGAGGGGCCGCGATGGTTGAGCCCGCGCCTCTTCTTAGGTGGAGAGGCGTGGTGGTGAGGGCGTCTTGGGGCCTTCGACCGTGCTGGCGTAACGCGGACTTCTCCTAGTCCTTTGACTGAGAGCAAGATCATGTCGTAGCCGGAGCCCGTAGACATGAACTCGAGGCTCCCAAACCAAATCACCGTGGAGCGCGGAAGCGGCGAGGCAGGAGTAGTCATCCGGAAAGTGGTGGGAAATCGGTGAAAAACACGCAGGACCCCTACCTGGCGCGCCAACTGTCGGTGTTTTTCCCCCGGGGGGGTCACACCAACGAGTAAATTTGTATGCGTGCTCCCCTTTCCGGATGGTGATGCAAGAAGACACAGAGATTTATCCTGGTTCGGGCAAGAGAAGGCCCTACGTCCAGCGGGGGGAGAGAGTTTGTATTATCTTGCACCTAAGTGCTTGTACAGGGGCGAATACAAGCGTGATATGAAGTGTGTAGCTCTACTACGAGAGTGTTCTTGTGTTGAGATGTCCCTCTTCTATTCCTGAGTCCCTCCTTTTATAGCTCCAAGGAGAGACACAGGGTACATGCGTAGATGTTAGAGTAGGGATCGATAGCCGCATGGAGCGCTGACCTACTCGAGGCTTCCGTACGGCATGGCCTCGAGCCGTCCCATCCTGATAGCTTGGTGATGATTACGCGTGCTCCTGCGAGCTGCCCTGCCAGCCGCCTTGTGCTGGTTCTGAGGACGCATGCTCGTATGGCATGGTGGCGGATCCGGCGGAGCAGCTGTGGTGTTGTCAGTCGACGCCCGACTTGTCCCTGGGAAGGGACCTTGTTCGGTCGAGGGTCGGGCGCCGCGTAATATGCTGATATCTGGAGCGCTGACCTTGGGTGTCTCGAGGGGGTCCCGATTAGACGTTCCATCCTTGTTTCCCGCGTCCTGACACGCCCTGGGTCGTTCGGTGGGAAGGCTGCAAAAAGAACGATGGGACAGAAGCTCGCTCCCTATCACGCCTCCCATGACCTGTGTGTTAGGTGGGGAAGCGTCAGATGCATTTAATGCTCCCGCCCGCGTGCGCGCGTCAGGCGGCGGACAGTGTCCTAACGCTCGACGTCTCTTGGTTCGCTTGAGCCTGCTTCCGTCTTCGACGGTAGTCGTTGCTCGAGCCCTGACCGGTTCGCTCGACGCTATTTCCGTCTTCGAGGCTGCGACTGTCGATGGCGGCGCATACGTAAGACTAGAGCGTCGAATTAAGGGTCTCGACCTTCGTACGGGCAATCTCATAATGCGCATCGCTGAGGGTACCCCTTACCGATACCCTCGACACGTGCCGACCACAAACTTCTCGAAGCCTCCAACCTGGTGGATTCGATTTCACACAAGCCCGATCAGGCGACAACATCAATTTTTTTCGACTCCCATCGACCAACTCGTGTCTCCACGCACGAACGACTGGAGACGTCCCTGACAATAACATCGACCACTGCGGGATGGGCTGTCAAGTTCAGGACAGTCTCACCAGACCAGAACTTCCCTCACGGTCTGAACAACGCGGCTGATCAGTTTTCGTGGCATACCAATTCTCTATTCGGGAAGATGGGATTGTCGCCAGGGCAAATCAGTGGGTCAACTCGTCACTTTGTCAACATGGTGTCCATCCAAACACTACCAGACGACAAGGCCACCAGCACAAACTCTAGTACAAGATCTGTCCCTACCGAGGTTTTACACCCCAAGGACGAAGACTACAACCTGGATCTACCACCTTACCCCCTGGGTTTTTCCCGCTTTCCAGTCTTTCCACCCCAACGAGGAGATCTGGTTTTTAACGTCAGCAATGACGAAGCAGTTGTCGACGGCGAAACCGACGAACAAAGACAACAGCGCGAATAGCGTAACGCCGATCGTGCTCAGCGGCGAGCAGATGAGGAGCGGCAACTCGCCCCACACAACCTTAGCGACGCTTTCGACATGGTCGGAAATCAGCAAGCCTACAAGACACCAAGCGCCAACGTGGCTGTAGCCATGGCAAACCTAGATCGACTCCCCGATACTCCGGAGTACCAAGGCATCCGATCCAATATACGAGCACATCTGATCACGGCCATGGGACAGACCGCCACTCTGCTTAAATGGGTCCAAGCTGTCTCCTATACAGAGGTCACCTCTGATCAGACTCACCGCAGCTGAACCTCACCACGATCCGGTGGGCACCATCGTAGCCGTTCACCTATCAAAAATCGAAGGAAGAACACCCATCGTGACAATCGTGGTCGAGACGCTGACAGTTACCACGAACAAAGGTGCGGACATGGTCAGGAGGTGAACCAAGACCGAGACCTGCGACACAACATCCCTGCTAGGGATGTCCGCGAACGCATCAATAGGCGCATTACGGAACGAGCAGTACACGAAAACGTGCAACGCATCGAGTACGATGCAGCACATGGCCCCCCTGGCCTAAGACAGTTCTCCTCACACCTTCGCCAAGTCGTATGGCCTCGCAACTTCAAGCTTGAGATGCTTAAAAAGTACGATGGCAATGAGAATCCCGAAAACTGGATCACTCTTTATGAGATTGCAGTCCGATCAGCAGCAGGGGTCGAGCACGTCATGGCAAACTACTTCCCAGTTGTCCTCGACCAAGCCGGCCACCAATGGCTCCTCGGTCTACCCGAGGACTCTTTCGATTCTTGGGAAGAATTGCGCCAGGAATTTATTGATAATTTCATCGCTACCTACGAGCAGCCCGGAAACAAATACAATCTCGAAAGGATAAGGGACAGGAACAATGAGCCGTTGCGTGATTACATCTGACGCTTCTCAGATATGCGCCTCAAGATTTCAAAGATTTCTCACGACGAGGCTATATCGGCCTTCATCAAGGGCCTATGCTTCCATGAAGTATTGAGAAGCAAGCTAGTGCGCAAAAGGCCGACCACGGTTGCCGAGCTCCTCGCCACGGCCAAAAACTACACCGACGCCGACGACACAGAAAAGCTCATCCGAGAAGATGTAAGAAGAGCCGAGCAGCCTCCCCGACGAGACGACAGCCGCGGGCATTTTGACAACCAGAATCCCCACCGTGGCGACAACCGCGACCACCGAGAAGGGTGGGACAGGCGTCGTGACAATCGCGACGATTTCAGAGGCAAGCGACCTCGCGACAACGATCACGAGGTAAACACAGTCAAGCGTCCCAACGGACGGCGAGACTACTAGGAAGACTACAACAATACGCCGAAAGGATCGTGCCAACTCCATCCCAAGTCCAATCATACGATGGAAGAATGTCGTGTCCTCAAAAGCATCTACACACAGCGGTCCGCTCAGGGGGATGCCACCAAGAAAAACGGGAAACAGGACAGACGCAGTTAGGAAGACGAAGACGACGACCAGGATAGGGACCCACGGCACCAATATGTCAGTCCCACCGACGTGGTACACTCCATTTTTGGAGGCAAAGTCTCCATCGAGTCAAAACAAGAAAGAAAGCTCTTGAAGAGGGCTTGCCTTAATGTGGACACCACCGATGGCCTTATCGCCGATCCTAAATTCCCTCCCTGGTCGCACCGAGAGATTTCCTTCAATAGGCAGGACCAGTGGGCCGCCATCCCAGAACCAGGGTCAGGTTCGAGCGAGTGCTCGTTGACGGGGTTAGCTCCATTGACATCCTATTCCGCAACAGCCTGCCTGCTCTCAAGTTAACACCGGCACAGCTGAAACCGTACGCGCTCAGTTCTAGGGCGTCTTGTCGGGTCAAAGTTTAGTACCCCTTGGCCAGATAACGCTCCCCGTCTAGTTCGGAACACCAGACCACTTCCGCACAGAGTTCGTCAACTTTGTGGTCGCCGACTTCGATGGGACCTACCATGCAATCCTCGGTCGTCCTTCGCTTACAAAGTTCATGTAGTTCCGCACTACTCATACCTGGTCCTCAAGATGCCAACTGAGAAGGACATCTTAACTTTCAGAGGCAACGTCTACACCACATATTCTTGCGAAGAAGAAAGCTTCAAGATCACCAAAGCAATTGACCTCTCGATTCGCATGGCAGAAACTGTAGCACAAGCCACGCAAGTTCCACCCGACCAGCTCCAACTACCCGAGCAGGAGACTCCAAGAAAAAACTCCAAGTCCAAAGAGCACAAGGAAGTACAACTGGTTGATGGCAGCCCAGAGCAGACAGCTCTCATCTGGGCCAACCTGGATGCCAAATAGGAAGACGCGCTCGTCAGGTTTCTAAGGGACAACGTAAGTGTCTTCGCATGGAAACCTGCAGACATGCCCGGCGTCCCACGAAGCCTGATCGAGCACTCCTTAAACGTCTCGAAGACCGCAAGACCTATCCAATAGAAGCTACGACGGTTTGCTCATGACAAAAAGGAGGCTATTAGGACAGAGATTACACGGCTTTTAGCAGCCGGATTTATTAAAGAAGTGTATCACCCCGATTGGCTCGCCAATCCAGTCCTTGTAAGAAAAAAGAATAATGAATGGAGAATGTGCGTTGATTACACTGATCTCAATAAACACTGTCCTAAAGATCCTTTTGGTCTCCCCCATATCGACGAGGTGGTCGATTCAACGGCCGGATGCGAACTACTATCTTTTCTCGACTGTTACTCTGGTTACCACCAGTTCTCGCTAAAGGAAGACGACCAGATCAAAACTTCCTTCATCACTCTTTTCGGTGCATATTGCTACACCACCATGTCCTTCGGACTCAAAAACACCGAAGCCACCTATCAACGCGCTATTCAGCAATGCCTCCACAACGAGATACGTGACGACCTCATCGAGGCCTACGTCGACGACGTTGTCATCAAAACCAGGGACACAAGCACCCTAATCGACAACTTAGACCGCACTTTTAAAGCGCTAAATAAATACAAGTTGAAGCTTAACCCCAAAAAATGCATCTTCGGGGTTCCCTCTGGTATACTGCTCGGCAACGTCGTCAGCGCGATGGCATACGGCCAAACCCCTCAAAAGTCAAGGCAGTGCTCGATATGCGACCACCCAGGAATGTCAAAGACGTTCAAAAGCTCACGGGGTGCATGGCAGCTCTCAGCCGGTTTATCTCTAGGCTGGGGGAAAAAGGGCTTCCCTTCTTTAAACTTCGGAAAGCATCAGAAAAGTTCTCCTGGATAGAAGAGGCCGACACGGCGTTCACCTAGCTCAAAACTTTTGCCACCTCACCACCTGTCCTCACCGCACCTCAACCTAATGAGGACCTGCTCCTCTATATGCAGCAACTGATCGGGTCGTTTCCACGGTGCTTGTGGTCGAGCGGGATGAACCAGGCCACATCTACAAAGTCCAGAGACCAGTATACTTCATAAGCGAAGTCCTAAATGAATCTAAGACTAGGTATCCCTAGATACAAAAGCTAATCTACGCCATCTTAATCACTTAAAGGAAGCTGAAGCACTACTTTGATGGCATCGCGTCTTAGTTACCACGAGTTTTCTGTTGGGCGACATTTTGTGCAACAAGGATGCCAATGGTAGGATTGTAAAATGGGCCATGGAGCTATGTCCATTCTCATTAGATTTCCAGAGTTGGACAACTGTCAAAACTCAAGCTCTGGTCGACTTCATCGCAGAATAGACGGATCTCAACGCACTTCCCTCACCAGATATCTTCGATCACTGGTCAATGTTCTTCGACGGGTCTTTAAACATCAATGGCGCTGGTGCCGGCATCCTTTTCATTTCACCAAACAAGGACAAACTACGCTATGTCCTTCGGATCCTCTTCCCGGCATCCAACAATGTCGCCGAGTACGAAGCATGCCTGCACGACATCCGATTGGTTGTCGAGCTGGGAGTTAAGCGCCTTTACGTCTGCGGTGACTCTACCCTAGTCATCAACCAGTTAAATAAGGAGTGAGACACGACTCACGAGAAGATGGACCTGTACTGCAAAGAAATCCGGAGGTGGGAATCCAATTTTTATGGCATAGAGTACATCCACGTGGTCTGGGACAAGAATCAAGCAGCGGATGCGCTATCAAAGATAGGATCATCCTGGGCCGAGGTTCCGCAAGGTGTTTTTGTTCAGGACATTCACACACCAAGCGTCGGAATGGACCTGGTCGATACACCATCCAACGAGCACTGCTCGTAGGGGACGCCACTCTGACAGCCAGCGGCCATGACTAGCGCACTCCTTTTGTTAAGTACCTTTTGGATGGATCGGGTCTCCAAGACAAAATGGAGAATGAGCATCTCATTCGACGCTCCAAAAATTATATACTGGTCGATGGCAGATTTTTGCGCAAGAATGCAAACTCAGAAGTCCTGCTAAAGTGCATAGCTCAAGATGATGGCATCAATCTATTGGATGACATACATGCTGGATCCTGTGGCAACCATGCCGCCTCTAGAACACTGGACAGAAAGGCCTTCCGAGCAGGTTTTTACTGGCCAACCGCAGTCACCGACGCCGAGAAACTGGTCCAGCATTGCGAAGGATGTCAGTTCTTCGCCAAACGGACCCACGTACCCGCTCATGAGATCCAGACGATTCTGTCGTCTTGGCCGTTCGCCTGTTGGGGTCTTGACATGATCGGGCCGTTCAAACCGGCTCCCAGCAACTTCAAATTCGTGTTCGTGCTAATCGACAAGTTCTTGAAGTGGATCGAGTACATGCCACTGGTCAAAGCGACTTCCGAGAAGGTCGTGGAATTCCTCAATCAAATCATACATAGATTCGAGGTTCCCAACAGCATAATCACCGGCCTGGGCACTCAGTTCACCGGCACTACATTCTAGAACTTCTGTGATGACACAGGCATAGTCATAAAGTACGTGTCGGTAGCCCATCCGTGAGCCAACGGTCAAGTCGAGCGAGCAAATGGAATGATTATTGATGCTCTAAAGAAGAGGTTGTACATGGAAAACAACAGGGCACAGGGCGGTGGATGAAAGAGTTACCGACCGTGGTGTGGGGTCTCCGAACACAGCCTAGTCGGAACACAGGCGTATCTCCATATTTTATGGTTTATGCAGCCGAGGCAGTGCTCCCCTCGGACGTAGCCTTTAGATCTCCAAGAGTCGAACATTTTGACCAGTCTTCAGCAGACCTCGCCAGAGAACTCGGAATCAACTGCATGGAAGAGAGACGCCTAACTTATTGCCTTCGAACAGCAAAGTATCTCGAGGCCATTCGACGATACCACAATAGGAACGTCAAAGACCGCTCCTTCGTGGTCGGTGATCTGGTACTCAAATGGAAAACAAGCTAGGAGGGAATGCACAAGTTATCTACACCTTGGGAAGGACCTTTTGTGGTCACTGAAGTTACACGCCCTACATCTTATAGACTGGTGTACCCAAATGGAACACGCTTGCCCAACTCCTGGCACATAGACAAACTACGTCGCTTCTATCCCTAAGTTTCAGTACATTTTACTTGTAAATCCTTTTTGATGAATAATAATAAGGTTTGCCTTTTTTGTTATATACTTTTACATATGCAGAATACTCGACAAGTACTACAATAATTTTCCTTGACAAGCTACTCAAGGGCAATCAACATGATTCAGTGATACATCACACAAGCAAATTTATTTACAGCGCTCAAAACCATGGTTCTCAAAATTCGGACGTTATTACAAACTTTATATATACAAAGTTTACAATAAACACCCCCCTGGGCGGCTTCTGGTCTACTCCTACAGACTACACTACGAGCCTACTACTCAGGCTGATCACCCGCACGGCTCTCTCGTCCAGCCGAAGGGGTCGGGGCCACCGACGCCTCACTGGTCGAGACCGCAGGCGTCGACCGCCCATCTCCTACAATCGACGCCCCCGACAACTCCCTGGCCGACCTATCTGATCCCGGCTGATCCAGGGGGGTTGACGTCTCGTAGAGATTTATATCGCCGATCACCCTCGACGATAGGTCGAGCAGGCTGATGCGAAGGTCATCTACCTCCTTCGAACCAACCTCCTTAGGATATGCCCTCTCTAGCCGGGATAGATCGACCAGGGGGTAGTGTGCGCGTACCATGCTGAGGACGTGTGCTCCCGCACACTCCCCGGCATCCTTGACGAACTACTGAAGCCAGCCCAACGCTTGCTGCGCCTTCTCGACCGGGGTCGGCTTCGGTGCGCTAGGCTGGTCCTCGGGGAGCTTGGGGCTGATCAGGTCAAGTACTGGGGCAACTCCTTTCCAGAGCTTGATACAGTTCGTCTTCCAAGAGTCCCGTTCCTTGTCCAGCTCATCTAGGTGCTTCTTAGTGTTGGCTTTAAGCACTATGACAAAGTTTTGAAGAAAAACCAAGCACACGGTCAGCAACATGCTACGGCAATATAAAAAAGAGATAGAACTGCGTGGTCGAAAAGGACAAAATAGCTCTTACCAGCGAGCTCCCGACTCCTGGTCTTCAGCTCTTCGCCAACCTTGCGCCCGGTTTCCAGCGCACTGGCACGCTCTTGGTCGAGCTGGTCCATCTCTTTTTGGAGATGCTCGATCTCCTCCTCCAGACCTGAAGTAATAATTGTTGGTCATCAAAACTGACCACCCGGTTAACCGCAACTGCTGAGATAACTTGACCTACCCCTTTTCTCACGGTCCTTATCGGCTAGTCGCCGAGTCAGGTCCAGCAGACGCTCCTCCTGAGCCGCCTTCTCGGCCGCCTCCCTTTTGGCCTCCAGCTGAAGGCGGTCCTCTTTCGGCCTCTAGCCGAAGGTGGTCCACCTCTGCAGTCAAGGCCTTGTTCTCGGCGACCACACCCTCGATTTGGTCGAAGCACCTTTTTCAGTACTTCGCCGTTTTCATTGCACCTTGCGAGAAATATACATATCGCACAGTGAACAAGCAGCAGTATATACATACTCTAGTAGAATACAAGACCACTCACCTTAACTTCATCAATGAGCCGCTTAGTAGCACGCTCTACCCTCGCCGCCTCCTCGGTCTCGGCGATCTCCTCGTGGCCGGCCCAGTGGTCCCCATGCTGGTGTCACACGTAAATGTGTTGGCGACCATCGTGGGGACGCCCCTGGATCTCCTCCACTTCATCATCAGAGGCCGTGCGGGCCTCCTCGCCCTCCGCGCTACCCCCAGCCACGGCAACGGGTATCATAGGACCCTTACCCCGGCTAGGGGAGCCCTCCGGCGTGGAAGCCTGTGCTGGGGCTAGAGTTGGACCCCTCTCTTCTTCAGCTGGAGGGGGGTCGGGATCCTATCTCCCTCCTCTGCAACGCTGCTCGGGAGAGGCATCCCTACGGTCTCATTGCCCCTTGCCAGGGTGCTCGCCCTAGCCTCGTCTTGGGCCGGTTCCTCCTCGGCAACCTCTGCCGTGGCCGCAACTGCGGTCTGCTCTGCCGACTGCTTGCGGACGGTCTGCTCGGTGGCATTGTCATCAGTAACTGCCGACTCAGTTGTCCTCAAGCCGACAGTGTTACCCGGATCAACATCCGAGGCCGCACTAACAAAGAAGAGTTAATGCAGATTACCATACTAACATCAAACCTCGTAAAAAACAAAGAGAGCGCAGAGACACTTTTTCAAACTTATAGGTCGGAGCTCCGGTGCGCCGCCGTGAAGAACCTTCTCCTGGTCCGCCCAGTCGTCGCGGCCGCTTCTGTTCCTCCAGGACGTATCGGCTCGACGTGCGCGGCAGGAGGGTCCCTGATTACCCGATCAGCATCGATCGGCGCGACGTCAGGGCGACTGCGTGGTCTCCGGACCAAGGACGGGGCCGTCTCGTCCTCTTCGTTGTCGTCGTCGACAATCCTCACAAGCCAGCGATGCTTGGGGGCATGGCTGGTCGAGCCTTGGACCATCGAAGGGTCCGCAGCCGTTCCCGCTGGAATTGCTTCCGTGGAGGATGGCTCCACAGCCATCGGCCTTTTCCCAGCTACTCTATCATCTGTGGTCGACACTGGACGCCTCTGGTCCTCATCGCTATTGGTGTATTCGAGACACCGAGCAGCATTGTCTACTGGTGGGTCTACCCCAGCAGGATGGTCCATACCAGGTGCCAGCGACACATACACCGTGCACCGGTCAATATCTCCTATCTGCGATACAAAGGCGACAAGTCATCAATCAAAAGGCTATAGCATTCAAATAGCATTACAAATAAACTAGGGTATCCATTTACCATAGGAGCTGGTCGGCCTAGCATGAAGGCATGCATCCGGTCATCACTACGAATGAAGTTATTGTCAGCTAGGTTGAATAACTCATTCATCCTCCGCTGGATGTCTGATTTCTCCAAGCTGTCCCGGTGCATCCTGGTCGGGTCTTGGCTTCCCGCGTACTCGTACGCCGAGTGCACCCTCCTCTGGCAAGGCATCACTCGTCGGGTGAGGAAATTCCCAACCACTCCTGGTCTGTCCAGGCAGGACCGGTCGATCAGGCTCATCAGCTCTGACACTTGACCAGTATACTCTGGACGATCAGTCCAGCTAACCTCTTCTCGGGAATATAGTCGACGTCACAGAACGTGGCGCTGCCTGGCTCCTCCCTGATGTAGAACCACCTCTTGTACCACTAGGTGAGGGAGGTGTTCCATGCGCAGCTGAGGTAACGGTTCTTCATCCCGTCGCGAAGATTGAGGTATACTCCACCTGCAATCTTGGAGCCCCAACTGCTCCCTTCTTCCTCAAACAGAATAGATAGCGGAAGAGATCGAAATGTGGTTCTATCCCAACATAGGCTTCACACAATTGGATGAAGGTAGAGATAAGGAGAATAGAGTTTGGATGCAGATTGCAAATCCTGATCTCATAGTAAAGGAGAAGACCTTGAAGAAAAGGATGAACGGGAACCCCAAATCCCCTTTTGAACTAATCTTCAAAAACTACGATCTCACCGGCGTGGGGGTCGGGGTAACTCTCTCTGGTGCCCTCCAGCCGCCGAGCTCCTGGTTGTGCAGAAGTCCCATTCCGACGAGGTCGTTGAGGGACCTCATGGTGCTCCGAGATTTCTTCCACTCTTTGGCCATCATCTCGGCCCTTTTCTTCGAATCACTCTTCGCCATTGTCGCAGTAGGAAAAGCTTTGAGCTGGGAGTTGAGGATGCTGGGGATGGCGAAGGCAGGAGGCAGTAATGGCAAAGGAAGGAGGCTGCTACATAACTGCTGGGTAAAAATATGAACACAACATCGAGCCCTTTATAACAGCAAACCCACCTTTTCCACTTCCCGCATTTTGGGGAAATGGGCGGATCTTGCGGCAGTTGTGGCGTTTTGGTTTTCAAGAATTATCGCAGTTAATTCGGCGGCTTTTCTGAATGATTGTTGGTTTCCTTTTCTTGGCCCGCGCAAAGAGCGGCTATACAGTTAGCAGGCACTCCTTTTTATGCAACAGACTGACAATATGGCAGGATGCTCCGTCACATCGCACATTAATATGGCGATACGATTTTTTCAAAAGATATGCTCAGGGACTGGCCAACCAGTTCGCCCAATCGACAATCTGGGGACTGTACCGACCACCGAGCATGATATGCTTGGGGACTGGCCGACCAGTTCACCCAATCGACAATCTGGGGACTGTACCGACCACCGAGCATGATATGCTCGGGGACTGGCCGACCAGTTCACCCAATCGACAATTTGGGGACTATACCGACCATCGAGCATGATATGCTCGGGGACTGGTCGACCAGTTCGCCCATTTTGACTAGTCTGACCTTTAGAAAATCTGGGGGCCATACCAATCGTCGAGCAAGACGTGCTCGGGGACCGGTTGGCTGTTTCCATTCAGTCGCAAGCAAGTATGACGCGCCCTTGGCTTGGAAAATGCAATTGCATAACGTTTAATTGGATAGTTTTAACTATTTAGACCTTGCTACATGGTTCATGCTTCGCCTTCCAGTAAGCTCGGGGACTACATCGGTACGATGCATCTGGCGATGCATCACAATATCAGATTTTCTATGTGGTTTTTCTCTTTAGACCCTGGCACCATGTGCCTACGTCACCTACTACCAGGCTCGGGACTAAGTTGGCACACTTCACCTTACGGTGAATATGCTTGCTTTTTTGAGGTCTATACTTTTCAGAAAAGTAAAGTGGGCACACTTCACCAGGAAAGAAATCTTTTTTGATTAAGAGCACGATGCATTCTTCAAACAACCTGTTTCTTCGATGTCGATGTTGATCAACTAACTTTTGAGTTGGTTAAAATACCGTTGCAACTGTTTGGGCGACTTTCCTGCTTATTGAAGACGTCAAGCCTCACTGGTCGAAGAAGTTCAAGACAGCGTGTTACATCACAATACATGGTGCTCGGGGACTAGTTGTGGGGGTATAAACCCCTATACCCTTACGGCTAGACTTGGACCAAGAGACTTGGTCCATCACGAGGAAGACGCAGGGCTTGATCCAACTACCCGGAGTCTCCCGCAAGGAAACAAGACGTGGAGACCAAGCAGGATTCTAGTCGGTTAGAATAGAAATTGATATCATGCTATCTATGGCAGTTGTAATCGACAAGGATTAGTTTCCAGATCTGTAACCCTGCTCTCTGGACTATATAAAGAGAGGCAAGGGACCCCCCATAGACATCTCATCTCAACTCAACTCAATCCAATACAATCAGACGCAGGACGTAGGTATTACGCCCACACGGTGGCCGAACTTGGATAAAAACCTTGTCCGTGTCTTGCGTCACCATCAAGTTCGTAGCTTGCGCACCTGTCTGCCGATAAACTACTACCGTGGGTATACCCCAAGGTAGACTGCCGACTAGCTTTCGTAGACACGATGGAACTAATAGATGAAGTGTGTCATATGGAATCTCGGTTCAGTCTAGTTGGAGATAGTATTAGTTTCAGTGCAAGATAGGTGCGTTGTTTATGTCGTGTGCACCATAGGCTCACAAACTGTTGTAGAAGTTCCTGATGGTACGCCTAGGTGAAGAGGCTCAAGTGAAAGCTCGATTCTGTCTGTTTAGAGATAGTGCTAATCTTGTTGCAAGATAGGTGTACGGTTTGCATAGAACGTAGCATATTCTCAGAAAACAATTTCGACGCACCTGATAGAACTCCTAGATGATGTGTCATATGGAATCTCGCTTCGGGCCGTTTGGAGTTAGTGTTAGTCTAAGTGCAAGATTGATGCACGGTTTGCGCATAATGCACCATAAGCTCAGGAACCATTGTGGAAGCACCTGATAATACTCCTAGGTGAAGAGGCTCAAGTGGAAGCTCGGTTCGATCTGTTTGGAGATAGTGCTAATCTTGATGCAAGATAGGTGCATGGTTTGCATGGAACGTACCATATGCTCAGAAATCCAATTAGACGCACCCAATAGAACTCCCAGATGACAAGTGTCATATGGAATCTTGCTTTGGTCTATTTGGAGATAGTTTGCTTTGGTGCAAGATTGGTACACAGTTTGTGCCTAATGCACCATAGACTAAGAAACCATTTTGGACGCACGCGATGGTACTCCTAGGTAAAGGGGCTCAAGTGGAAGCTTGGTTTGGAGATAGTGCTAATCTTGATGCATGATAGGTGCACGAATAGCATGGAACGTAGCATATGCTTAGAATTTTATTTGGAGGCACCCGATGGAACTCCTAGATGACATGTATCATATAGAATCTCACTTGGATCTCTTTGGAGATAGTGTTAGTTTTGGTGCAAGATAGGTAAATTTGGACGCACGCGATGGTACTCTTAGGTAAAGGGGCTCAAGTGGACGCTCGATTTGGAGATAGTGCTAATTTTGATGCAAGGTAGGTGCATGGTTTGCATGGAATGTACCATATGCTTGGAAATCAATTTCGACGCACCCGATAGAACTCCTAGATAATGTGTGTCATATAGAATCTCGCTTCAGTCCGTTTGGAGACAATGTTAGTTTCGGTGCAAGATAGGTGCACGGTTTGTGGCTAATGCACCATAGGCTCAGAAACCATTGTGGAAGCACCCGATGTGGAAGCTCGGTTCGGTCTGTTTGGAGATAGTGCTAATCTTGATGTAAGATAGGTGCACAGTTTGCATGGAACGTACCATATGCTTAGAAATCAATTTGTACGCACCCAATAGAACTCTTAGATGATGTGTGTCACATGGAGTCTCGCTTTGGTCTATTTAGAGAAAATGTTAGTTTTAGTGCAAGATAGGTGCACGTTTTGCGCCTCATGCACCATAGGGTTAGAAACCGTTATGGAAGCACCCAATGGTACTCCTAGGTGAAGAGACTCAAGTGAAAGCTCGGTTTGGTCTATTTTGATATAGTGCTAAACTTGATGCAAGATAGGTGCACGGTTTGCATGGAACATACTATAAGTTCAGAAATCAATTTGGACACACCCGATAGAACTCCTAGATGATGTGTGTCATATGGAATCTTGCGTCGGTCCATTTGGAGATAGTGTTAGTTTCGGTGCAAGATAGGTGCACGGTTTGCACCTAATGCACTAGTCTAAGAAACCATTTTGGACGCACCTAGTGGTACACCTTGGTGAACAGGCTCAAGTGTAAGCTTGGTTTGGTCTGTTTGGATATAGTTCTAATCTTGATGCAAGATAGGCTCACGGTTTGCATGGAACGTACCATATGCTTAGAAATCAATTTGGACACACCCGATTGAACTACTAGACGCACCCAATGGAACTACTAGCTGAAGTGTGTCATACGGAATCTCGCTTTGGTCCAGTTGAAGATAGTGTATTGTCGGAAATCAATTTGGACACACCTGATAGAACTCCTAGATGATGTGTGTCATATTGAATCTCACTTCGGTCTGTTTAGAGACTGTTAGTTTTGGTGCAAGATTGGTGCACAATTTGCACATAATGCACCATAGGCTCAGAAACTAGGTGAAGGCTCAAGTGGAAGCTTGGTTCGATCTGTTTGGAGATAGTGCTAATCTTGATGCAAGATAGGTGCACGATTTGCAATGAACGTACCATATGCTAAGAAATCCATTTGGACACGCCCAATAGAACTCCTAGATGACTGCCATATAGAATCTCGCTTCAGTCTGTTCGGAGACATAGTTAGTTTTGGTGCAAGATAGGTACAAGATTTGCGCCTAATGCATCTTAGGCTAAGAAACCATTTTGGATGCACCCGATGATACTCCTAGGTAAAGGTGCTCAAGTGGAAGCTAAGTTTGGTTTGTTTGGATATAGTGCTAATCTTGATGCAAGATAAGTGCACGAATTGCATGGAACATACCATATGCTTAGAAATCTATTTGAAAGCACCTAGTGGAACACCTAGATGATGTGTGTCATATAGAATCTCACTTCGTTCTCTTTGGAGATAGAGCTAGTTTTGGTGCAAGATAGGTACACAGTTTGTGCCTATCGCACCATAGGCTAAGAAACATTTTGGACGCACATGATGGTACTCCTAGGTAAAGGGGCTCAACTGGAAGCTCGGTTTGGAGATAGTGCTAATCTTGATGCAAGATAGGTGCACGGTTTGCAGGAAACGTAATATATGCTTGGAAATCAATTTCGATGCACCCGATATTACTCCTAGATAATGTGTGTTATATAGAATCTCGCTTCGGTCAGTTTGGAGACAGTATTAATTTTGGTGCAAGATAGGTGCATTGTTTGCGCCTAATGCACCATAGGCTGAGAAACCATTGTGGAAGGACCCGATGATACTCCTAGATGAAGAGGCTGAAGTGGAAGCTTGGTTCGGTCTCTTTTGAGATAGTGCTAATCTTGATGTAAGATAGGTGCACAGTTTGTATGGAACATACCACATACTTAGAAATCAATTTGGATGCACCCAATAGAACTCTTAGATGATGTGTGTCTTATGGAGTCTCGCTTTGGTCTATTTAGAGACAATGTTAGTTTTGGTGCAAGATAGGTGCACGGTTTGCACCTAATGCACCATAGGGTCAGAAACCATTGTGGAAGCACTCGATGGTACTCCTAGGTGAAGAGGTTCAAGTGAAAGCTTGGTTTGGTCTATTTTGATATAGTGCTAATCTTGATGCAAGATAGGTGCATGGTTTGTGTGGAACGTACCATATGCTCAAAAATTAGATTGGACACACCCAATGGAACTCTTAGATGATGTGTCTCATATGGAATCTCGCTTTGGTCCATTTGGAGATAGTGTTAGTTTCGATGCAAGATAGGTGCACGGTTTCCGCCTAATGCACCATAATCTAAGAAACCATTTTGGACGCACCCAGTGGTACTCCTAGGTGAAGAGTCTCAAGTGGAAGCTTAGTTCGGCCTGTTTGGAGATAGTTCTAATCTTGATGCAAAATAGGCCCATGGTTTGCATGGAACGTACCATATGCTTAGAAATCAATTTGGACACACCCAATGGAACTGCTAGAAGCACCTAATTGAACTACTAGATGAAGTGTGTCATATGGAATCTTGCTTCAGTCCAGTTGGAGATAGTATTAGTTTCGGTGCAAGATAGTTGCATGATTTGCGCCTAGTGCACCATAGGCTTAGAAACAATTGTGGTAGTTCCTTATGGTACTCCTAGGTGAAGAGGCTCAAGTGAAAGCTCCGTTTGGTCTGTTTGAGATAGTGCTAATCTTGATGCAAGATATGTGTACGGTTTGCATGGAATGTACCATTTGCTCGGAAATCAATTTCGACGCACCCAATAGAACTCCTAGATAATGTGTGTCATATAGAATCTCGCTTTGGTCCGTTTGGAGACAATGTTAGTTTCAGTGCAAGATAGGTGCACGGTTTGTGCCTAATGCACCATAGGCTCAGAAACCATTGTGGAAGCACCCGATGTGGAAGCTCGGTTCGGTCTGTTTGGAGATAGTGCTAATCTTGATGTAAGATAGGTGCACAGTTTGCATGGAACGTACCATATGCTTAGAAATCAATTTGTACGCACCCAATAGAACTCTTAGATGATGTGTGTCACATGGAGTCTCGCTTTGGTCTATTTAGAGAAAATGTTAGTTTTATTGCAAGATAGGTGCACATTTTGCGCCTAATGCACCATAGGGTCAGAAACCATTGTGGAAGCACCCAATGGACCTAGGTGAAGAGACTCAAGTGAAAGCTCGGTTTGGTCTATTTCAATATAGTGCTAATCTTGATGCAAGATAGGTGCACGGTTTGCATGGAACATACCATAAGTTCAGAAATCAATTTGGACACACCGATAGAACTCCTAGATGATGTGTGTCATATGGAATCTTGCTTCGGTCCATTTGGAAATAGTGTTAGTTTTGGTGCAAGATAGGTGCACGGTTTGCACCTAATGCACCATAGTCTAAGAAACCATTTTGGACGCACCCAGTGGTACTCCTTGGTGAAGTGGCTCAAGTGTAAGCTTGGTTTGGTCTGTTTGGAGATAGTTCTAATCTTGATGCAAGATAGGCTCATGGTTTGCATGGAACGTACCATATGCTTAGAAATCAATTTGGACACACCCGATGGAACTACTAGATGCACCCAATGGAACTACTAGCTGAATTGTGTCATACAGAATCTCGCTTCGGTCCAGTTGAAGATAGTGTATTGTCGGAAATCAATTTGGACGCACCCGATATAACTCCTAGATGATGTGTCTCATATTGAATCTCGCTTCGGTCTGTTTGGAGACTGTTAGTTTTGGTGCAAGATTGGTGCACAATTTGCGCATAATGCACCATAGGCTCGGAGATTATTGTGGAAGTACCCGATGATACTCCTAGGTGAAGGCTCAAGTGGAAGCTTGGTTCGATCTGTTTGGAGATAGTGCTAATCTTGATGCAAGATAGGTGCACGGTTTGCAAGGAACGTACCATATGCTATGAAATCCATTTGGATGCGTCCAATAGAACTCCTAGATGTCTGCCATATAGAATCTCGCTTCAGTCTGTTCGGAGACATAGTTAGTTTTGGTGCAAGATAGGTACACGATTTGCGCCTGATGCATCTTAGGCTAAGAAACCATTTTTCGATGCACCCGATGATACTCCTAGGTAAAGGTGCTTAAGTGGAAGCTAAGTTTGGTTTGTTTGGATATAGTGCTAATCTTGATGCAAGATAGGTGCACGAATTGCATGGAACGTACCATATGCTTAGAAATCTATTTGAAAGCACCTAGTGGAACACCTAGATGATGTGTGTCATATAGAATCTCACTTCGTTCTCTTTGGAGATAGAGTAAGTTTTGGTGCAAGATAGGTACAGAGTTTGTGCCTATCGCACCATAGGCTAAGAAACATTTTGGACTCACGTGATGGTACTCCTAGGTAAAGGGGCTCAACTGGAAGCTCGGTTTAGAGATAGTGCTAATCTTGATGCAAGATTGGTGCACGGTTTGCAGGGAACGTACCATATGCTTGGAAATCAATGTCGATGCACCCGATATTACTCCTAGATAATGTGTGTCATATAGAATCTTGCTTCGGTCTGTTTGGAGACAATATTAGTTTTGGTGCAAGATAGGTGCATTGTTTGCGCCTAATGCACCATAGGCTCAGAAACCATTGTGGAAGCACCCGATGATACTCCTAGGTGAAGAGGCTGAAGTGGAAGCTTGGTTCGGTCTCTTTTGAGATAGTGCTAATCTTGATGTAAGATAGGTGCACAGTTTGCATGGTACATACCACATGCTTAGAAATCAATTTGGATGCACCCAACAGAACTCTTAGATGATGTGTGTCATATGGAGTCTCGCTTTGGTCTATTTAGAGACAATGTTAGTTTCGGTGCAAGATAGGTGCACGGTTTGCTAGATGCACCTAATGGAACTAATAGATGAAGTGTGTCATATGGAATCTCGGTTCGGTCCAGTTGGAGATAGTATTAGTTTCGGTGCAAGATAGGTGTGTGGTTTATGCCTAGTGTACCATAGGCTCAGACACTGTTGTAGAAGTTCCCAATGGTACTCCTAGGTGAAGAGGCTCAAGTGAAAGCTCGGTTCTGTCTATTTGGAGATAGTGCTAATCTTGATGCAAGATAGGTGTACGGTTTACATGGAATGTACCATATTCTCATAAATCAATTTGTACGCACCCGATAGAACTCCCAGATGATGTGTGTCATATGGAATCTCGCTTCGGTCTGTTTGGAGTCAGTGTTAGTTTAGGTGCAAGATTGGTGCATGGTTTGCGCATAATACACCATTGGCTCAGAAACCATTGTAGAAGCACCCGATAATACTCCTAGGTGAAGAGGCTCAAGTGGAAGCTCTTTTCGATGTTTGGAGATAGTGCTAATCTTGATGCAAGATAGGTGCATGGTTTGCATGGAACGTACCATATGCTCAGAAATCCATTTGGACGCACTCAATAGAACTCCTAGATGACATGTATCATATAGATTCTCGCGTGGGTCTATTTAGAGACAATGTTAGTTTCAGTGCAAGATAGGTGCACGGTTTGCACCTAATGCACCATAGGGTCAGAAATCATTGTGGAAGCACCCAATGGTACTTTTAGGTGAAGAGGTTCAAGTGAAAGTTTGGTTTGGTTTGTTTCGAGATAGTGCTAATCTTGAGGGAAGATAGGTGCATGGTTTGCGTGGAACATATCATATGCTCGAAAATCAATTTGGACACCCGATAGAACTCCTAGATGATGTGTGTCATGGAATCTTGCTTCGGTCCATTTGGAGATAGCGTTAGTTTTTATGTAAGATAGGTGCACGGTTTGCACCTACTGCACCATAATCTAAGAAACCATTTTGGACGCACCCGATGGTACTCCTTGGTGAAGAGGCCCAAGTGGAAGCTTGGTTCGGTCTGTTTAGAGATAGTTCGAATCATGATTCAAGATAGGCGCACCATATGCTTAGAAATCAATTTGGACACACCCGATGGAACTGCTAGAAGCACCAGATGGAACTTCTAAATCACGTGTGTCATATGGAATCTTGCTTTGGTCTGTTTGGAGATAGTGTGAGTTTCATTGCAAGATAGGTGTACGGTTTGCAACTAATGCACCATAGGATCAGAAACCGTTGTCTAAGCACCCTATGGTACTCCTAGGTGAAGAGGCTCAAGTGAAAGCTCGGTTTGGTCTGTTTGAAGATAGTGCTAATCTTGAAGCAAGATAGATGCACGGTTTACATGGAACATACCGTCTGCTCAAAAACCAATTTGGACGCACCCAATAGAACTCCTAGATGATGTGTGTCATATGGAATCTTGCTCCAGTACATTTATAGACAGTGTTAGTTTCGATGCAAGATAGGTGCACTGTTTGTGCCTAATGCACCATAGCTCAGAAACAATTGTGGAAGCACCCGATGAGACTCCTAGGTGAACAGGCTCAAGTGGAAGCTTGGTTTGGTCTGTTTGGAGATAGTGCTAATTTTGATGCATGATAGGTGCTTGGTTTGCATGGAACATACCATATGCTTAGAAATTAATTTAGACACAACTAATAGAACTCTTAATGACATATGTCATATGGAATCTAACTTCGGTCTATTTGGAGATAGTGTTAGTTTTGGTGCAACATAGGTGCACGGTTTGCACCTAATGCGCTAGAGGCTAAGAAAACATTTAGGACGCACGCGATGGTACAACTAGGTAAAGGGGCACAAGTGGAAGCTCGGTTTGGAGATAGTGCTAATCTTAATGCAATGTAGGTGCACGGTTTGCATGGAACGTACCATATGCTCGAAAATCAATTTCGACACACCCGATAGAACTCCTAGATAATGTGTGTCATATAGAATCTCGATTCGGTCTGTTTAGAGACAATGTTAGTTTTGGTGTAAGATAGGTGCATTGTTTGCACCTAATGCACCATAGGCTCAGAAACCATTGTGGAAGCACCCGATGATACTCCTAGGTGAAGAGGCTGAAGTGGAAGTTTGGTTCGGTCTCTTTTGAGATAGTGCTAATCTTGATGTAAGATAGGTGCACGGTTTGCATGGAACATACCATATGCTTAGAAATCACTTTGGATGCACCCAACAGAACTCTTAGATGATGTGTGTCATATGGAGTCTTGCTTTGGTCTATTTAGAGACAATGTTAGTTTCAGTGCAAGATAGGTGCACGGTTTGCACCTAATGCACCATAGGGTCAGAAACCATTGTGGAAGCACTCGATGGTATGCCTAGATGAAGAGGCTCAAGTGAAAGCTCGGTTTGGTCTATTTTGATATAGTGTTAATCTTGATGCAAGATAGGTGCATGGTTTGCATGGAACATACCATATGTTCAAAAATCATAATTGGACACACCCGGTAGAACTCCTAGATGATGTGTGTCATGTGGAATCTTGCTTCGGTCTATTTGGGGATAGTGTTAGTTTCGATGCAAGATAGGTGCACGGTTGGCACATAATGTACCATAGTCTAAGAAACCATTTTGGACACACCTAGTGGTACTCCTTGGTGAAGATAGTTCTAATCTTGATGTAAGATAGGCGCACGGTTTGCATGGAACGCACCATATGCTCAGAAATCAATTTGGACACACCCGAAGGAACTGCTAGATGCACCTGATGGAACTAATAGATGAAGTGTGTCATATGGAATCTCGGTTCGGTCTAGTTAGAGATAGTATTTGTTTCGGTGCAAGATAGGCGCGTGGTTTGTGCCCAGTGCACCATAGGATCAGAAATTGTTGTAGAAGTTCCCAATGGTACTCCTAGGTGAAGAGGCTCAAGTGAAAGCTCGGTTCTATCTGCTTGGAGATAGTGCTAATCTTGATGCAAGATAGGTGTACGGTTTGCATGGAATGTACCATATTCTCAGAAATCAATTTGGACGCACCCGATAGAACTCCTAAATGATGTGTGTCATATGGAATCTTGCTTCGGTCCATTTAGAGTCAGTGTTAGTTTAGGTGCAAGATTGGTGCATGCTTTGCGCATAATGCACCATAGGCTCAGAAACCATTGTAGAAGCACCAGATAATACTCTTAGGTGAAGAGGCTTAAGTGGAAGCTCTTTTCGATCTGTTTGGAGATAGTGCTAATCTTGATGCAAGATAGGTGCTTGGTTTGCATGGAACGTACCATATGCTCAGAAATCCATTTAGACGCACCTAATAGAACTCCTAGATGACATGTATCATATGGATTATCGCTTGGGTCTATTTAGAGACAATGTTAGTTTTAGTGGTAGATAGGTGCACGGTTTGCGCCTAATGCACCATAGGGTCAGAAATCATTGTGGAAGCACTGAAGGGTCGAGATGGCGGACTAGAGGGGGGGGTGAATAGTCCTTTCTAAAAATTATTACGCCAGCTAATCGAAACAAATGCGGAATTAAAACTATCGGTTTTGCCAAGACCACACCCCTCTATCTAAGTTCTCTAGCACCTTGTAAAAGATCCTAAACAAGCAAACAAGCTGCAACCTTAGCAAGAGCTCGCCTAACCAATTCTAGGAGCAAGGTCACACAAACCTATGCCACTAGTACTTTGCAAACCGGGGAGCTTCTACACAACTAGTAAGCAAAAGCACAAAGCTCCTAAGCTCACTAGCAAAGCTCAACAACAAGGCAACCAATGCCAAATTAGAGAGCACAAAAGTACTTAGCTACACAAACTAATCAATGTGACTAACAAGGTTACACAAACCAAATTAGTCACGCAAGGAAACTTTTTTCTAGCTACACAAGCAAGAAGGTAACTAGCAAGCTACACAAGCTAACTAATTACAAGAGCAACTACACAAGCACAAGTATATGAAAGTAAGAATAAGCTTGTGTTAGGGACTTGCAAACCAACAGGAAGAACAAAGTTGACACGATGATTTTCTTTCGAGGTTCACTTGGTTGCCACCAAGCTACGTCCCCGTTGACACAAGCTCCAAGGTTGTCGCTAGTCCTCTTGCTAGTGGTGACCCGCAAGTCACACTCTCCTACGTGGAGTGCTTACCACAAGCTCTAGCACTTGACCCGGCCGGACCACTTGTCGCTCTTCACGTCTCGCTCAACTAGAGTTGCTCTTCGCGATCCCGTGGGGTGAGCACCGTACCCCTTACAATCTCTTCTCCGGAGCACCGCACAATCTCCTTGTGTGCTTCGACGGAGTCACAAGCCACCAAGCCGTCTAGGAGGTGGCAACCTCCAAGAGTAACAAGCACCACCGGCTTGCAACACGAACACCTAGTGCCACTCGATGCAATCTCTCAATGCAACGCAATAGAATCACTCACTCGCTATTGATTCGCACTCTTGCAAGCACAAGTGAGTTAGAGGCTTTCCTAGCACTCTCCAAGCATGGACACTAAGTCCCAAGGGTGCTCTCTGCCAGCCAAGGCCGGCCACCACTTCTATTTATAGCCCCAAGGGCTAAACTAGCCGTTGCCCCTTCACTGGGCAAAACACGAGGGCACCAGACGCTCACAGGGAGCCACCGGATGCTCAACTCCTAGCGTCCGGTGCTCAGGCGTTAGCCACGTGTCACTAGCCGTTGGAACTCGACCGTTGCTGCCAACGGCTACTGCGCACGCGCGCCTGCACAGCACCACCGGACGCGTCCGGTGCACACCGAACTCGTGCGTAGAGAGCTCCACAAACTCGCAGGGTCACCGGACGCGAGCCACCGGACGCTGAGCAAGTTGCCACCGAACGCGTCCGGTGCACACCGGTCCTAAACTCAGAGAGGTCTGAAAACGCGCAGGGTCACCGGACGCACCCTGAGCGTCCGGTGCTCACTGGACTCTTGTGCAGAGAGGGTCACCAAACCGCCCGCACACCGGACGCTGAGCACTGGACTCACCTCCGGTGAGTCCGGTGCACTCTGGACAGACCCGACAATACACCGGACGCTAAAGGCCAGCGTCCGGTGCCTCCACGCAGTGCGTCACTCCCGCGACTTCTCCAAAATTCCCACCGGCGCAATATAAAATATGCACTTAATTTTCTCAAAAGCGCCGAATCTCGCCTCGCAAGCTCGACGGGAGGGAGAGAGGAACACAAACCCCTCTCAACCCTAGGAACTCCACCTCCTTTGTAAATGTGCCAACACCACCAAGTGTACACCTCCATGTGCAAGTGTGTTAGCATTTTCACAAACATTTTCCCAAAGGAGTTAGCCTCTCAACTTGCCACCCCACTCGATCCTAACACGTATGCAAAGTTAGATCGCTCAAGTGGCACTAGATGACCGATATGTAAACAAGTTTGCCCCTCTTGATAGTACGGCCATCTATCCTAAATCCGGTCATAAACTTCTCTACACACCTATGACCGGTGAAATGGAAAAGCCCTAGGTTATACCTTTGCCTTGCGCTTTCCATTCCATCTCCTCCAATGCTGATGCAACACATGCACCAACCAATCACCAAATGATATGATCCACTTCATATCATCACGTGACCGTATTGGTTAATCGATCTTGACCTCACTTGCTCTTCACCGTTGCCTCAGTTCATCAGCGCCAAGTCTTGCTCAAGCTTCACCGTCACACGTGGTCCCTCGCTTCAAAGCCTCCGACTTACCCTTCACTCTTGCAACCGGTCCATCGAGCCAAGCCTCATCTTGATCTTCTCCACCTTGGTCACATGACTCCATGTCATGTCTCATATGCAATGAGCTCCTCCATCATCATATCATCACCTGTGGACTAATCTCCTATGTATCTCACATAAACACTATTAGTTCACCTAAGTTGTCACTCAATTACCAAAACCAAACAAGGACCTTTCAAGCACCCTATGGTACTTCTAGGTGAAGAGGCTCAAGTGAAACCTTGGTTTGGTTTGTTTCGAGATATTGCTAATCTTAAGGCAAGATAGGTGCATGGTTTGCGTAGAACATATCATATGCTCAGAAATCAATTTGGACACCCGATCGAACTCCTAGATGATTTGTGTCATATGGAATCTTGCTTCGGTCCATTTGGAGATAGTGTTAGTTTTGATGTAAGATAGGTGCACAATTTGCAAGTAATGCACCATAATCTAAGAAACCATTTTGGACGCACCCGATGGTACTCCTTGGTGAAGAGGCTCAAGTGGAAGCTTGCTTCGGTCTGTTTGGAGATAGTTCTAATCTTGATGCAAGACAGGTGCACGGTTTGCATGGAACGTACCATATGCTTAGAAATCAATTTGGACACACCAGATGGAACTGCTATAAGCACTTGATGGAACTACTAGATGAAGTGTGTCATATGGAATCTCGCTTCGGTCTAGTTGGAGATAGTATTTGTTTTGGTGCAAGATAGGTGCATGATTTGCGCCCAGTGCACCATAGGCTTAGAAACCATTATGGAAGTTCCCGATGGTACTCCTAGGTGAAGAGGCTCAAATGAAAGCTCCATTCGGTCTGTTTGGAGATAATGTTAATCTTGATGCAAGATAGGTGTATGGTTTGCATGGAATGTACCATATTCTCGAAAATCAATTTGGAAGCACCCAATAGAACTCCTAGATGATGTGTGTCATATGGAATCTTGCATCGGTCTCTTTGGAGACAGTGTTAGTTTAGGTGCAAGATTGGTGCACGGTTTGCGCATAATGCACCATAGGCTCAGAACCATTGTGGAAGCATCCGATGATACTCCTAGGTGAGGAGGCTCAAATGGAAGCTTGGTTCGATCTGTTTGGAGATAGTGCTAATCATGATGCAAGATAGGTGCACGGTTTGCATGGAACGTACCATAAGCTCCGAAATCCATTTGGACACACCCAATAGAACTATTAGATGACATGTGTCATACGGAATCTCCCTTCAGTCCATTTGGAGACAAATAGTTTTGGTGCAAGATAGGTACACGGTTTGCACCTAATGCATCATAGGCTAAGAAACCATTTTGGATGCACCCAATGATAGTCCTAGGTAAAGGGTCTCAAGTGGAAGCTCAGTTTGGCTTGTTTGGAGATAGTGCTAATCTTGATGCAAGATAGCATGAATTGCATGGAATATACCATATGCTTAGAAATCTATTTGGAAGCACCCAATGGAACTCCTAGATGATGTGTGTCATATAGAATCTCACTTCGATATCTTTGGAGATAGTGCTAGTTTTGGTGCAAGATAGGTACATTTTGGACGCACGCGATGGTACTCCTAGGTAAAGGGGCTCAAGTGGACGCTCGGTTTGGAGATAGTGCTAATCTTGATGCAATGTAGGTGCACGGTTTGCATGGAACGTACCATATGCTCGGAAGTCAATTTGGACGCACCCAACAGTTCTTCTAAATGGCATGTGTCATATGGAATCTTGCTTTGGTCTGTTTGGAGATAGTGTGAGTTTCATTGCAAGATAGGTGCACGGTTTGCAACTAATGCACCATTGGATGAGAAACCATTGTCCAAGCGCCCAATGGTACTCCTAGGTGAAGAGGCTCAAGTGAAAGCTCGGTTTGGACTGTTTGAAGATAGTGCTAATCTTGAAGCAAGTTAGATGCACGGTTTACATGGAACATACCATCTGCTCAGAAATCAATTTGGATGCACCCAATTGAACTTCTAGATGATGTGTGTCATATGGAATCTCGCTCTAATACATTTGTAGACAGTGTTAGTTTCGATGCAAGATAGGTGCACAGTTTTGAGCCTAATGCACCATAGGCTGAAAAACCATTGTGGAAGCACCCAATGATAATCCTTGGTGAAGAGGCTCAAGTGGAAGCTCGGTTCGGTCTGTTTGGAGATAGTGCTAATCTTGATGCAAGATAGGTGCATGGTTTGCATGGAATCTACCATATGCTCATAAATTAATTTAGACGCACCTAATAGAACTCTTAGATGACGTATGTCATATGGAGTCTCACTTTGATCTGTTTGGAGATAGTGTTAGTTTTGGTGCAAGATAGGTGCATGGTTTGCGCCAAATGGACTAGAGGCTAAGAAACGATTTATGACGCACACGATGGTGCTCCTAGGTAAAGGGGCTCAAGTGGAAGCTCGGTTTGGAGATAGTGCTAATCTTGATGCGAGATAGGTGCACGGTTTGCATGGAACATACCATATGCTCAGAAATCAATTTCGATGCACCTGATAGGACTCCTAGATAATTTGTGTCACATGGATTCTCACTTTGGTCTATTTGGAGACAGTGTTAGTTTCTGTGCAAGATAGCTGCATGTTTTGCGCCTAATGCACCATAGGCTAAGAAACATTTTGGACACACCTAATGGTACTCCTAGGTAAAGGAGCTCAAGTGAAAGCTTGGTTTGATCTATTTTGAGATAGTGCTAATCTTGATGTAACATAGGTGCAGGTTTGCATGGAACGTAACATATGCTCAAAAATCAATTTGGATGCACCGGATGGAACTCCTAGATGATGTGTGTCATATGGAATCTCATTTCAATCCACTTAGAGATAGTGTTAGTTTTATGCAAGATAGGTGCACGGTTTGCGCCTAATACACCATAGGCTCAGAAACTGTTGTGGAAGCACCCGATGGTACTCCTAGGTGAAGAGGCTCAAGTGAAAATGCTCGGTCCGGTTTGTTTGGGGATAGTGCTAATCTTGATAAAAGATAGTTGCATGGTTTGCATGGAACATACCATATGCTCGAAAATCAATTTGGACGCACCCGACGGAATTCCTAGATGACATGTGTCATATGTAATCTCGCTTCGGTCCATTTGGAGACAATGTTAGTTTCAGTGCAAGATAGGTGCACGGTTTGCGCCTAATGCACCATAGGCTCATAAACTATTGTGGAAGCACCAAATGATACTCCTAGATGAAGAGGCTCAAATGGAAGCTCAGTTTGGTCTGTTTGGAGATAGTGCTAATCTTGATGCACAATAGGTGCACGGTTTGCGTGGAACATACCATATGATCAGAAATCAAATTTGACACACCTGATAGAACTCCCAGATGATGTGTGTTGCATGGAATCTAACTTTGGCTCATTTGGACACAGTGTTAGTTTCGGTGCAAGATAGGTGCAAAGTTTGCGACTAATTCACCATAGTCTAAGAAAATATTTTGGACGCACCTGATGGTACTCCTAGGTGAAGGGGCTCAAGTAGAAGCTTGGTTTGATCTGTTTAGACATAGTGCTAATCTCGATGCAGGATAGGAGCACGGTTTGCATAGACATAGAATATGCTCGGAAATCAATTTGGACACACCCGATGGAACTCGTAGATGACGTGTGTCATATGGAATTTTGCTTCGGTCTGTTTGGAGATCGTGTTAGTTTCTATGCAAGATAGGTGCATGGTTTGCGCCTAATGCACCATAGGCTAAGAACCTTTTTGGACACACCTAATGGTACTCCTAGGTAAAGGGGCTCAAGTAGAAGCTTGGTTTGATCTGTTTTGAGATAATGCTAATCTTGTTGCAAGTTAGGTGCACGGTTTGCATAGAACATAACATATGCTCAGAAATCAATTTGGACGCACCTAATGGAGCTCCTAGATGATGTGTGTCATATGGAATCTCATTTCAATCCACTTAGAGATAGTGTTAGTTTTGGTGCAAGATAGGTGCACGGTTTGCACCTAATGCACTATAGTCTTAGAAAACGATGTGGAAGCACCCAATGGGGTACTCCTGGGTGAAAAGGCTCAAGTGAAAGCTCGGTCTGGTCTGTTTGGAGATAGTGCTAATATTCATGTAAGATAGGTGTGCGGTTTGCATGAAACGTACCATATGCTTGAAAATCAATTTGGAAGCACCCGATGGAACTCCTAGATGATGTGTGTCATATGGAATCTCGCTTTGGTCCCTTTGGAGATAGTGTTAGTTTTGGTGCAAGATAGGTGCACGGTTTGCACCTAATGCACCATAGTCTAAGAAACCATTTTGGACGCACTCGATAGTACTCCTAGGTGAAGAGGCTCAAGTGGAAGCTCGGTTTGGTCTATTTGGAGATAGTGCTAATCTTGATGCAAGATCGGTGCACAGTTTGCGTGGAACATACCATATGCTTAGAAATCAATTTGGACACACCTGATAGAACTCCCAAATGATGTGTGTCATATGGAATCACTTTGGTTCATTTGGACATAGTGTTAGTTTTGGTGCAATATAGGTCCAGGTTTGCGCCTAATTCACCATAGTCTAAGAAACCATTTTGGATGCACCTAATGGTAATCCTAGGTTAAGAGGCTCAAGTGGAAGCACAGTTTGGTCTATTTGGAGATAGTGCTAATCTTGATGCAAGATAGGAGCACGGTTTGCATGGACATAGAATATTTAGACGAACCTGATGGAACTTGTAGATGACGTGTGTCATATGGTATCTCGCTTCGGTCTGTTTGGAGACAATGTTAGTTTCTGTGCAAGATAGGTGCATGGTTTATGCCTAGTGCACCATAGGCTAAGAACCATTTTGGACACACCTAATGATATGCCTAGGTAAAGGGGCTCAAGTGGAAGCTTGGTTTGATTTGTTTAGAGATAGTGTTAATCTTGATTTAAGAAAGGTGCAGGTTTGCATGGAATGTAACATATGCTCAGAAATCAATTTGGACGCACCCAATGGAACTCCTAGATGATGTGTGTCATATGGAATCTCGGTTTGGTCACTTTGGAGATAGTGTTAGTTTCGGTGCAAGATAGGTGCACGGTTTGCACCTAATGCATCATAGTCTAAGAAACCATTTTGGACGCACTCGATGGTACTCCTAGGTGAAGAGGCTCAAATGGAAGCTCGGTTTGGTCTATTTGGAGATAGTGCCAATCTTGATGCAAGACTAGTGCACGGTTTGCGTGGAACATACAGTATGCTCAGAAATCAATTTGGACACACCCGATAGAACTCCCAGATGATGTGTGTCATATGGAATCACTTTGGTTCATTTGGACATTGTGTTTGTTTTGGTGCAAGATAGGTGCACGTTTTGCGCCTAATTCACCATAATCTAAGAAACCATTTTGGATACACTTGATGGTAATCCTAGGTGAAGAGGCTCAAGTGGGAGCACAGTTTGGTCTATTTGGAGATAGTGCTAACCTTGATGTAAGATAGGAGCACGGTTTGCATGGACATAGAATATGCTCGGAAATCAATTTAGACGCACCTCATGGAACTTGTGGATGACATGTGTCATATGGAATCTTGCTTCGGTCTATGGAGACAATGTTAGTTTCTGTGCAAGATAGGTGCACGGTTTGCGCCTAGTGCACTATAGGCTAAGAACCATTTTGGACACACCTAATGATACGCCTAGGTAAGGGGGCTCAAGTGGAAGCTTGGTTTGATCTGTTTTGAGATAGTGCTAATCTCTATGCAAGATAGGTGCAGGTTTGCATGGAACATAACATATGCTCAAAAATCAATTTGGACGCACCCAATGGAACTCCTAGATGACGTGTGTCATATGGAATGCCATTTCAATCCACTTAGAGATAGTGTTAGTTTTGGTGCAAGATAGGTGCACGGTTTGCATGAAACGTTCCATATGCTCGAAAATCAATTTGGATGCACCTGATGGAACTACTAGATGATGTGTGTCATATGGAATCTTGCTTTCGTCCCTTTGGAAATATTGTTAGTTTTCGTCCAATATAGGTAAACGGTTTTGTAAGTGCATTCGCCTCCGGTGTGGGTTTTGATAATTAATGACAATCAAATTAGGAACTAACGTGTCTATCAAGTGTAATCTACAGGTGTTAGTTCATTGATGGAATCAAACAAACACATTTGGTGAATCACAACACCCTCAAAATTTCTTCATTTGAGCGACGTTTCAACTCAAGAGGCTACCTAGTTTTATTTCTTGTTTGAGTTATAGGAAACGCTGCACTATCAAGAGGGATGCAAATTGAGTTGGTAAGATGAGGATAAAAGTGCTCAGGTCATCTTAGATTTTGCGCTTGAGAGACACACTTGCACGCACGAACTTCTGGGAAGTTTCTTCTCTGCCAGGGTGAGCCGGTAGTACCGGCCCTCAGGGCCGGTGGTACCGGTAGTGCCAGTTCCTCTCCTGAGTTTTGCGAGAAAATGAACTACTGGTAGTACCGGGCTTTGACCGGTGGTACCGGCTACCGCCGGTGGTACGGGTGAAACGCCGGTAGTACCGGCAGGCCAAATTCTCGCAGAACTGCTGTTTTGCGGGATTTTTGCACTGCCGGTGGTACCGGTGGTACCGGCGCTGGCCGGTGGTACCGGCTCAAGGCTGGTAGTACCGGTAGGTCTTTTCCTCGCATCTTCCACTGCTCTCTCACGTTTAGATCTGAGGACACCGGTGGTACCGGTGGTTGCACCGGTAGTACCGGTAGGTGTTCTGTACTCTAGTATAAATAGCTCTCTCCTCTTTTCTAACCATTGGCTTGCTCATTCTAGCTACGCCACATCTGAGAAAACAGTCTCCAAGCTTTGGCTCACCCACTCTCTCTCCCTCTTGCTCCTAGACTTCATTTCTTGAGAGATTCAAGCTAGAGAAGTGAGATTAGAGAGTTGGGAGCTTCGATCTGTGACTTGAGCACTTCGTTCCTCGTCTTGCCGGATTGGTTTGTATTTGTTACTCTTGGGTTCTTGGAACCCTAGCCGGCTAGGCATTCTTCGTGGTTGCCCGTGTTGATTCATTTGTGAGGGCACCCCGAAGTGTTTGTATTACCCCTTGATTCTTAGTGGAAACATCAAGCTAACCTCTATGGTTGCTTGAGGAGGAGACCTAAGTGGTCAGACCTTCGTGGTCACCTCAACAACGGGGACGTAGGAACTCCTAAGTGGAGATTGCCGAACCTCGGGAAAAATACCTTGTCTTGTTGTGGAGGTAGCTTCGACTACCCTTATTTGTGTTCTTTGTGTTCCTATCTCTCTTCCACCTTTCAACAGGTAAACAAAGGTCGATCTATGTTGTGCTGAAGGACTAAGCTAAGGAGACTCCAACAACATCCTCTACTACACTTAGGAAAGTGGGGTAAAACTCAGATCTGAAATCTAAGCACTTTACACTCTGATTTCGTAGCTGTCTTAGGGAGTCGGTAGTACCAGCAGTTTGTGTCGGTAGTACTGGCTGTGTGACACCAGTAGTACCGGCCCAAACTATCGGTGGTACCGACAGGCATTTGACTTCCGCAACTTGAGTTTTGAGTTTCAGGTTTTTAGATACGCCTATTCACCCCCCCTCTAGGCCAATTAGATCCTTTCAATTGGTATCAAAGCAAGGTTCCTCGTACAAACGCTTCACCACGTGAGGAGCAACGTTGGCCAAGATGGATCCAACAACTCAACAACAAATCGTTGAGCAAATCACAGCACAGATCACAACATCCTTGCAGCTGCAGCAGAAAGAGCAGATGAAGAAGATGCAAGAAGAGCTAGACAAGATGAAAGAACTCCTAAGTAAAAGGAATCATGAGTCGGATAGCGAAGGTGGAAATGAAGATGCTAGCAAAGGGTCAAAGACCTACAACAACACTAGGTTTGATTACAACAGTTCAAGCAAGAATCCAACATTGCCGATGATCAATCCAGGAAAGCCACCTCCTTTTGATGGTATAAGGTACACCGATTGGGCTCATAGAATGAAGTTGCATCTCATTGCCGCAAGATGCTGGGAAGTAGTGGACAATGGAGTGAATCCACCTCAAGATTCAAGTGAATGGACTCCCGAAGATGAGAGAGACTTTCACCTTAATGCAACAGCTGCTACCTTTATTCTGCAATGTCTTACTCCGGAAGACAACAACAAAGTAAATGGTCTGGTAAATGCTAAGCAGATTTGGGACACCTTGAAAGTGTCTTTTGAGGGAGACAAAAGTGTAAGAGTAGGAAACATTGAGCTTTTACAAAGCAAGATAGAGAACTTTTGCATACTTGAGGGAGAAACAACAAAAGCCATGTTTGATAGGTTTATGTCATTGATCAATCAAATTAGAGCACTTGGAGCAAAAACATGGGATGATAACTCTACAGCAAGAAAAATTTGTAGAGTGTATAGACAAAGGAACAACATGCTTGCATCCGTCATCATGGAGAAAGACAACTATCATACTATGACTCCTCAAGAAATGCTAGCAAAGTTGATGCACCATGAAGTCTTAGATGATGAAGCCAAAGAAGCCCTAAATCAAAGAAAGAACATAGCACTCACAGCTTCACATGGAAGTGAGTCAAGTCATTGCAACAAAGGATGTTGCGAGCATAAGCACAAAGATGATGATGATCTTGATGAAGAACAAGCAATGCTAGTGGGAAACTACAAGAACTATTTGAGAATGAAGAAAGATAAGATGAGGAGATATGGAGGAAACAAGCCATATAGAAAGAGGTTTTGCTATGAGTGTGGTGACACCGGCCATCTTGCAGCAGATTGTCCCAATAAAGGAAAGAAGTCAAGGTACACCAAACAAAATGACAAGAAGTACAAGGACAAGAAGAAAGGGGAAGCTCACCTCGGGCAAGAATGGCAATCGGACAGTGACAGTGATGATGATGACAATGAGAAGAAGAGTATAGCTGCCATCGCCGTACAAGAAAGATCCTCCCCAACCAAGATCTTCACCAACGTTGCCTCATCCACAGCTCTCATCTCCGACACCCACTCATCGCCTAGGCTCTTCGCCCATCTCTCTGATGACGATGATGACACTCCTACATGCCTTATGGCAAAAGGAGACAAGGTACGAACTGACTCCTCTCCTCAAACCACTAGTGACTATGATAGTGATAATGAAGATGATGAAAACTATGCCAACAATCTCATTAAGAAATATGGTAAAGCTGCTGCAACTAAAATTCTAAAGCTAATATACGCTAATGACAAGCTTGAGTCATGCATCGAGTCGCAAGGCGAATTGCTCCTAGAGGAAAGGGAGAAGAACCAAGGGCTCGAAGTATGTCTCTCCAAGGAAAAGGAGAGGGTTGAGAAATTGGGTGTAGAATTATCTCTAGTCAAAGACTCAAATGAGCGATTGACTAAGGAACATTCTTCACTCAATGGATCTTTGGCTGGCCTAAAGAATGATCATAGTTTGGCTCAAGAAAGCCTCACAAGCTTGACAGCAAAATATCATGAGCTTGAACTAAACTATGAAAAGCTTTGGTCTAGCACCTCTACCGCTTCTAAGGATTCAAAGGCTTCTACAAGTAAAAGCTGTGAAAGATGCATAGATGTTGACATAAATGCCCGTCTCACTAACCTTGATGAGTTAGCCAAGAAGGACAAAGAAATTCAAAGACTGAACACTATTGTCAAGATTGGTTGCAAGTGCAAGGACAAGCAGCCGGTAAATGTGTTCAAGGCATCAAGGCACCCCATAATCAAGGATGGCCTCAGATATAACCGGTACCATGGTAAGGCCAAAGGGAGAAACATGATAAATGGGGTGGCTTGTGTGAACTTCAACAAGAGTGTGCCTCTCGTTGATCTCATTGACAAAGTGAACAATGTTGCCACTCCTACAATCCCACTTGCAAGCAACAAGAACATCAAGAAGAAGCAAGGGGAAATGCCCAAGCAACAAGCGCCTATCTCACGCAATCATATTTGTGATTACATGTGTTATTGGGATAGGGACGGCAAGATTGTTGTGAAGTATGTGGGCGCCCTCAAGAAGAGACAAATCTTGAGGAGTGTTTGGGTGCCCAAATCTTATGTGTCTAACCCCCTAGGTTCCAACTCGGGACCTAAAATAAAGGCTTAATCTTATCTTGTAGGTTTATTCCTCCGCTGGGCCAAGTTGGGTGCTTGATAGTGGATGCACCAATCACATGACCGGAGAGAAGAACATGTTCACCTCCTTTCAACCGAATCAAATCACAAGTGAAAGGATTGTCTTTGGTGACAATAGTAAAGGAGATATCCTTTGTTTAGGTAAAATTGCAATTTGAAATGATAATTCCATTTCGAATGTTTTGCTTGTGGATTCGTTGGGATACAATTTGTTATCCGTCTCACAACTCTGTGAGAAGGGTTACAATTGTCTCTTTACGGATAAGGGTGTGCAAGTCTCTAGAAGGTTGGATTCCTCTAATGCTTTTACGAGTCAACTAAAGGGCAAGCTCTATCTAGTTGATCTTTCAGCTAGTAGAGTGGGGTCCGAGACTTGTTTAGTGGCAAAATCTAGCATGGGCTGGCCGTGGCATCGCCGTCTAGCCCATGTTGGGATGAGGAACTTGGCCGATCTTCAAAGAGGTGAACACATCCTTGGACTAACGAATGTTTCTTTTGAGAAAGATAGAATTTGCAGTGCATGTCAAGCGGGAAAACAAGTTGGAGCTAAGCATCCCGCGAAGAACATTGTGACTACATCAAGACCACTTGAGCTCCTTGACATGGATTTATTCGGACCCAATGCTTACATAAGCATTGGAGGTAACAAATATGGTTTTGTAATTGTTGATGATTTTTCTCGCTTCACTTGGGTATTCTTTTTGAAGGATAAGAGTGAGACTCAAGGGATCTTCAAGAAGTTTGCAAGAAGGGCTCAAAATGAGTTTGAAGTGAAGATCAAGAAAGTGAGAAGCGACAACGGGACTGAATTTAGAAACACCAACATTGAAGCATACCTTGATGAAGAAGGCATCAAGCATGAGTTCTCGGTTGCATATACTCCACAACAAAATGGTGTGGTGGAAAGAAAGAACCGAACACTCATTGAAGCCGCAAGAGCAATGTTGGATGAATACAAGATCTCCGAAAAACATTATTGGGCGGAAGCCGTTAACACGGCATGTCACGCAATCAACCGCCTATACCTTCACAAGCTGAGGAAGAAAACTGCCTACGAGCTTCTAACCGGTAAAAAGCCTAAGGTGGATTACTTTAGTGTTTTTGGATGCAAGTGTTTCATACTTAATAAAAGATCCAAAAGCTCTAAGTTCGCACCAAAGGTTGATGAAGGGTTCTTACTTGGTTATGCTACTAATCAACATGGCTATCGTGTTTTCAATGAGACCACCAGTCAAATTGAAATAGCAGTAGACGTGACTTCCGATGAAAGCGACGGCTCTCAAAAGGAGCAAGTCAATGCTGAAGTTTTAGGTAAAGAAGAGCCATCTCGCCAAGTAATCAAAAAGCTTGCTATCGGTGAAGTGAAACCCGTTGAAGAAGAAGAAGATGATGCACACCTGCAAATTTCTCGTGACCCAAACTTGCATCATGTGTCAACCAATGCCCATGATGATGCTTCCACATCAAGAAGAGGTCATGACTCAAGAGAACAAGCTGGACAAGATCCACCTCAAGCACAAGAACCAAACCAAGATGGAGATCAAAACGTTCAAGATCAAGACTCTCCAATCAACCAAGACCATGAAGATGAAGATGATGGTCCCATTCAAACAAGAACAGCAGTGCCTCACCCAACAGTTCATCACTCTATTCAACGGGATCATCCCGTTGATAGCATTTTGGGAGATATACAACGAGGGGTAACAACACGCTCACGTTTAGTTGGTTTTTGTGAACATTACTCTTTTGTCTCCTCTATGTTACCAAATAGGGTGGAAGATGCCTTGGCGGATCCAGATTGGGTGATGGCTATGCAAGAAGAGTTAAACAACTTCACTAGGAATGAAGTCTGGTCCTTGGTGGAAAGACCCAAGCAAAACGTGATAGGTACCAAATGGGTCTTCCGCAACAAAGAAGATGAGTATGGCGTGGTCACTAGAAACAAGGCTCGGTTGGTTGCCAAAGGTTTCACTCAAATCGAAGGTTTGGATTTTGGGAAAACCTATGCACTTGTAGCTAGGCTTGAATCTATTCGTATATTACTTGCCTTTGCTGCTCACCATGATTTCAAGTTGTTTCAAATGGACGCGAAAAGTGCATTCCTCAATGGCCCCCTCTCCGAAACCGTGTATGTGGAGCAACCACCGGGTTTTGAAGATCCACATCATCCCGATCATGTCTACAAGCTGGACAAGGCACTCTATGGGCTTAAGCAAGCCCCTAGAGCTTGGTATGATTGTCTCAAGGATTTCCTACTCAAACAAGGGTTTGAGATTGGAAAGGTCGATCCCACTCTATTTACTCGCAAAGTCAATAATGATATTTTTATATGCCAAATATATGTCGATGACATTATATTTGGTAGTACTAATGCGGACTTCAGTGAGGAATTTAGTAGGATCATGACCAAAAGGTTCGAGATGTCCATGATGGGGGAGTTGACGTACTTCCTTGGTGTCGGTGTTTTCCCCACGGGGGGTCACACCAACGAGTAAATTTGTATGCGTGCTCCCTTTCCCAGATGGTGATGCAAGAAGACACAGAGATTTATCCTGGTTCGGGCAAGAGAAGGCCCTACGTCCAGCGGGGGAGGGAAGTTTGTATTATCTTGCACCTAAGCGCTTGTACAGGGGCGAATACAAGTGTGGTATGGAGTATGTGTGTTCTACTGCGTATGGGTGTAGTGTTGCCCGCGTGCTCGTCTGTTCCTGGGTCCTTCCTTTTATAGCACCAAGGAGAGACCTAGGGTACATGCATAGGTGTCAGAGTAGGGGTCGATAGGAGCATGGCGCGCTGACCTACTCGAGGCCTCCGTACCGGCATGGCCTCGAGCCGTCCCATCTTGGTAGCCTGATGATGATTACGCGTGCCCCTGTATCCTGCTCTGCGTGCCGTCTGGGGCTGGTTCATCGGTCGCACGCCTGTACGGTATGGCGACAAACCCGGCGGAACGGCTGTAGCGTTGTCAATCGACGTCCGACTCTTCCCCAGGGTGGGACTATGCCTGGTCGAGGGTCAAACGCCTTGCTGTGCCTTGTCATCCAAAGCGCTGACCTTGGACGTCTCGAGGGGGTCCCGATTAGACACTTCATCCTTGTCTCCTGCGCCCTAGTACGTCCTGGGTTATTTTGTGAGGAAAGCTGCAAAAAGAATGATGGGATGGGTGCCTGTTCCCCGTCACGCTTCCCGTGACAAGCATGTTAGGTGGGAAAGCGGCAAGCGCATTTAATGCCCCGGCTCTCGTGCCCGCGTCAGGCAGCGGATAGTGTCCTTGCACTCGACGCCTCCTGATTCGCTCGAGCCTATTTTTGTATTCGATGGTAGCTGGCGCTCGAACCTTGAGCGATTCGCTCGACGCCTTTTCCGTCTTCGAGGCTGCGGTCGTCGATGACCGCGCATATGTATGACCAGAGCGTCGAGTTGAGGGCCTCGACCTGCGTACGGGTAATCTCGTTATGTGCATCGGTAAGGGTACCCCTTACTGATACCCTCGACAGTAGCCCCCGAGTCTCCATTTGAGCGCTGGCGCTCGAGTGGAGGCTTTGTTTTGCGATCGAATTTCTGTGGGGGTGCGCGAGCGACCCCACGGGGGTAGCCCCCGAGCCCTTGGAGGAGTTTTTGACTCCTTCGAGGGTTATATTGCCTAATTCGCAGAAATGCTATCGACACCAGTGGTGGAAGGTTCTGATTGGCTCGCTTCGCACGAAGGTTTCGACGTACTCTCGATAGAGCGAGCGTCTTCCACCCCAGGTTGAGTTCCTAGCGGGTAGTCCAAGTGAGAACCTGTGCCCCTTTCGAGGGGGTCAGCTGTAGCCCGGAGGCGTTCTCATAAAGTAGGGTCGACGTGATCGGGGATACCGGTCTCATTCGATAGAGTCCGGCGGCTCGATGCCTCCCGTCGGGGGGATTCCTCTTGACTGTCTCGACCTTACCTCGGACATCCCCAGCAAGTCTTCGAGGCGGGCCTCGATCTTCAATCATTCGCTAGGGATCCCTGACTCTGTTGCTCGAGATTGGCTGTCGAACCCTTTCGGTGGGCCAGCCTATGACTTCTCGAGGCTTTCACGGGTACGCCCCTTGGCTTACAAGGGAAGGAAGAGGCCGTGGCGGTTTGCCTTTTTGCCCGTTGGGCACGCCTTTTCAGGTGGGTGACGTTACGACACTGTGTCGGCATGGAATTCAAAGCGTCCCATCTGTGAGGAGGGAAAGGACCGTTAGACGGCGCATTTATGGGGGGAGTTACCTCATTTATCGGATCTATTCGTTGGCGGATTGCGGCCTATAAATATGCCGTGGCGCCGCTGCCGTTCTTTCTTCCACCTTCCGCCTTCTTGCCTTCGTCCTTTCGTTGCCTTAGCTCTCTTGCTGTCTCACGCGCGCGCGCACCCCTTTGAGCGGTAGCGAATCCACCGTCCTTCCGGCCAAGATGCCTATGAGGCTCGTTGCCGCCGACGACTGGCGCCCGTCGTCGATGACGGAGCGCCGGTTGCTAGAGCTTGAGAGAGAGGGACTCTTGCGCCGCCGCACCTCGCTGTCGTCGCCGGAGTGGATTGCGCCGCCGGCGGGCCACAGGGAGCCCCAGCCGCCAGAGGGCTACGTGGTGTCGTTCGCCAAATTCCACCGCCACGGCCTGGGCGCTCCCCCGAGCCGCTTCATGCGGGCACTCTGCCTCCACTATGGGGTGGAGCTCCAGCATTTCTCCCTGAACGCCATCACCGTCGCGGCGGTCTTCGCCGCGGTGTGCGAGGGCTACCTCGGGTTGATGCCCCACTGGGAGCTGTGGCTCCACCTCTACAGGGGCGAGCTTTTCAACGCCCCCACCGGAACCACTGGCGTGAGGAAGCATGTGCGGGCCGGGTGCCTCAACCTGGTGCTGAAGACGAAGAAGACGGAGAGGCCGCGCGAGTACATCCCGGTGGGGTTGTCATCGAACCACGCCGGATGGGACTCCCAGTGGTTCTACCTGAGGAACGACGACGGTCTCTTCCCTGCTTACACCGGTCGTCTGATTACGGAGCGCCCGGACAACTGGACATACGGCGTCGTCCAAGAGCACCAGTCGCGGCTCGACCCCCTCCTCGACGCCCTGAAGAAGCTGCGCTTGGAGGGCCTGTCCGCCGCTCTCGTCCTCTCGGCCGTCCATCGTCGGAGGGTCCTCCCACTGATGTCTCGGCCGCTGAGGATGGACGAGATGGGGCCGGGCGTTTCGCCCTGGGATCTCGAGGCATGCCGGATGTCCAACGAGGCTCTGGCGGACGATGAAACCGCTGCCCGGGTTAGGGTGGCCGTCGTCGGCGACTTTAAGTTGGAGCATGTCAACGGCTTCCATATGAGGCCCGACGAAGGCTCGATCGACCTGGTATGCTCTTCTCTCGTGCATAGTTCCGATGCTGGATTTCCCTCGATCCTTTTTAAGCCTACCTTTGTTCTGGCAGGGACGCATTGATGTCCGGCCTTCGAGGCCCCCTCTGAAGGAGGACGAGGTCGACCGCGACAGACGGTGCCAGTCCGCCGAGAAGCTGAAGTCCGCCAAGGACTCTGCAAAGAAAGGGGAGAAAAAGAAGAACCTCGACCGCCAAGCATTAGAGGCGCGTCGAGCTAAATCCAGGCAGAGGGGGGAGCCTGAGGAAGAATCCCCCAGCGACGACGATGATGATGACGAGGACAGCGACGACTCCGACGGGATGGCGTCACGCCTTGACCGGATCCTCGAGGGTCCGCCTCGAGGCGACGTCGACGCCCCCCGGACGGAAACTCCAAAGGAGGGTCCGGGCGGATCTCACCGCCCTCGGGCCGACACCCCTCCTGCGCCCATGGCTGGTCAGGTCACGCCGCGCCCTCCCCCGGCGCCCAGGGGGGCGGCCATGCTAGGCCCCAGGCGACGGGGCCACTGACTCGCGGTCGCGCCGCGGCCTTCGAGAAAGGAGAGGCCGGCCGCAGGAGCGCCAGTCCCGGTGCCCGTCAAGCGGGAGTTGCTGCGCCAAGGCCAGCGCCTGTCCCCAAGGGGCCTAGAGCCTTGACGCGGGGTGGCTCGAGGCCCACCGGTCGGGGCGCCGGGAGGCGAGCTATTCTCCCTCTGGGGTAAGCTTCTTCGACATTATGACTTTTGTTTTCCTGTTCCTCTGCATTTTCTCATATGCCGATCTTTTTACGCTCATCCCTTTCTTTTCTTAGGCTAAAGCGGACACTCGAGCAGGCCCAGCCTTCAATGGCGAAAAGGCTCAAAGCGGGAGCAGTCTCCAAAGAGCCAGGTTTGTAGATTACTTCTGGTCTTGTGATGTTCTTGCGTTGGTCATTATAGTCACCGGCCTTTATTCTTTGTTTTGCAGGCTCCTCCGACTCTCAACCTCCGGCCGACGCCGAGAGTGCTCCGCCTCGTCCCGAGCCTACCCCATTGCCGTCGACGCGTGGCGAGGCGCCCCAAACTTAGGTGCAAGAAGGAGCCCCCGAGCCTCCTCGATTGGGGGTCGAGGCGGACCCCATCACCATCAGCGACACGTCTGGCGGTAACGAGGCGTCTGGGGATGCCCGCCCTATGGAGGAGGAGGCATCCACCTCCCTCATCGCGGGACGGACTCCCTGGCCCGCTGGCCTTCGAGCCCTCGAGGAGTAGAAGAAGAATGAGGAGGAGGAGGAGGAGCGGGAGCGCGAGGCAACGCGGCAGCCGCAGGAGCAGCAGCAGCAACAGCAGCAGCAGGAGGAGGAACAGCAGCAGCAAATGCTCGAGGGGCAGTAGCAGCAGCATCAGGGGGCCAAGAAGAGGGACCGCTCGAGCCCCCGCCTCAAGGTCTGCCCCAACCAGTACCATCGGCGCCGCAAGAGCCCGGTGAGCAGGAAAAAGATTTGCCGGTGTACGGCCCTCCAACCCCAGCGTGGCTCCTTCCGGGGGCGTCCGCCGCGATCTGGGCAGAGCCGGGGCGAGCGGACGGTGTGGTGGCACTCGCCTGCATGATGCGCACCCCCGCCGACCCCGAGTCCGAGATCAGGAGGACGATCTACGGCATGGACGGGATCGCCCCAGGGTTCCTTTGGGAGCGTCGGGCGTGGGAGGACCGCTTTCCCTCTGAGGAGGACGAGATCGGGACGTCGGGGAGTAAGGACGGTACCTGGAAGACGGTGGACGACGACGGGCGGTTCCCATGCCTCGTCGACCTGTTCTTGCGCCATGGGGGCTCCCTCGAGACCGTCGAGGACCTTATCCGCGGCGTTAAGGCGCGGGCTGACCGGGAGATGGAGCACTGGTGCCCTGATCGGATCTGCATCCGGGCTTCCACCGATCCGTCCGAGCCCAACATCTTCCTGGACGATAGGAAGGAGGCGGAGAAATGGGAACACATCGAGGAGCTCCGCCTTTGGATGAAGCACGTGGTGGGGCTCCTGGCGGACATTATTAACAACGGGCTCGGGCCGGCCTACTTTGTAAGTATTTTTTGGTCCTCAATTCTTATAGATCCTTTGGTTTCATGTTCTAACCGTTCGACCCCCGGTTCGCAGGACATGAAAGAGACCTCCCGTATCAAGTCGAGCTTCATTCACGCCACAAGAGGAGGCTGGGAGCAGCTCCCCGTCCTCAAGGACCAACTCCTCGAGTCACAAGAAAAGCTTCTCAAGGCCTATAAAGACCTTATAGCGCTCGAGGAGGAGAAGATGGCGAGGGAGGCTGCCTTGGTCGAGGCTCGAGAGGCTTCAAGGAAGGTGGAGGAGGAGGTGACGCTGCTGCGGGAGCGGGCTCTGTCGGTCGAGGAGGCCGCGTCTAAAGCCCAGGAGGAGGCCCTGTCCTATAAGAACGTCATCGCTGATTTGGACAAGGAGAAGGGCCTTCTCAAGACCGACCTGGACTCCCTCCGAGATTCCTTTCAAAGGATAAAGGTGACGTATGTGGACAGCGAGGTCACCAGGGGTGTCGCAGAGGACGCAAAGAAGAAGGCCCTCGAAGACCTCGAGGCGGAGCGGGCTCGATCCCGCAGGCTCTCTAATGACGTCGAACGTCTGAAAGGAGAGTTGTTGGAGAAGAGTGGGGCCATTGCTCAGGCTGGCAAGGCGATCGAGGATCTCCGCGTTCCCAACACTGAGCTGGCACTCTCCAACAAAGAGATCGAGAGGGCCAACACCAGACTAGTCGGCGAGAACACGGCCCTGGAGGAGAGTGCCCGCGGTACGTTTCCTTTGTCGGATTTCTTTTTCGAGGTGTTCTTGGTTTTTCCTAAAGCCTCTTGTATTGGCATTTACAGTGCTTAAGGACGAACTCTTAGCCGCCCAAGTCGAGGCCCGCGGTGCTAAGGCCTAGCTTGAGGCGGAGGTTGCTTTGAACCATCGAGTGCGGACGGCGATAAGCGACCTCTCGACCTCTTGGGAGATCGAGCCTACGGACGAGTCGAAGGAGGACGTTCGAGGCGACACACTGGTCGACCAGCTGTGCTACTTAGGCGCGACACTGCGAGATCGAGTGCGGGATGCCCTCCACATCGTGGTGAAGCGGGCGATGGCGGTTGTCTGCTTGGGCTTCTCCTACGACATGGAGGTGGTGTCCCATGGCTTCGTCACCGACATCTCTAAGACTGATGCGGAGAACGAAGAGAGGCTCCACGCCTTGATCGACGACGCGGAGGCTCTAGGAGAGAGGCTGGCTAAGCTATTTGAGCCTAAGGTGCTTCCTCCTGAGACTAGCTCGGGCGCAAGCGACGGTGGTGTAGAATTATCTCTAGTCAAAGACTCAAATGAGCGATTGACTAAGGAACATTCTTCACTCAATGGATCTTTGGCTGGCCTAAAGAATGATCATAGTTTGGCTCAAGAAAGCCTCACAAGCTTGACAGCAAAATATCATGAGCTTGAACTAAACTATGAAAAGCTTTGGTCTAGCACCTCTACCGCTTCTAAGGATTCAAAGGCTTCTACAAGTAAAAGCTGTGAAAGATGCATAGATGTTGACATAAATGCCCGTCTCACTAACCTTGATGAGTTAGCCAAGAAGGACAAAGAAATTCAAAGACTGAACACTATTGTCAAGATTGGTTGCAAGTGCAAGGACAAGCAGCCGGTAAATGTGTTCAAGGCATCAAGGCACCCCATAATCAAGGATGGCCTCAGATATAACCGGTACCATGGTAAGGCCAATGGGAGAAACATGATAAATGGGGTGGCTTGTGTGAACTTCAACAAGAGTGTGCCTCTCGTTGATCTCATTGACAAAGTGAACAATGTTGCCACTCCTACAATCCCATTTGCAAGCAACAAGAACATCAAGAAGAAGCAAGGGGAAATGCCCAAGCAACAAGCGCCTATCTCACGCAATCATATTTGTGATTACATGTGTTATTGGGATAGGGACGGCAAGATTGTTGTGAAGTATGTGGGCGCCCTCAAGAAGAGACAAATCTTGAGGAGTGTTTGGGTGCCCAAATCTTATGTGTCTAACCCCCTAGGTTCCAACTCGGGACCTAAAATAAAGGCTTAATCTTATCTTGTAGGTTTATTCCTCCGCTGGGCCAAGTTGGGTGCTTGATAGTGGATGCACCAATCACATGACCGGAGAGAAGAACATGTTCACCTCCTTTCAACCGAATCAAATCACAAGTGAAAGGATTGTCTTTGGTGACAATAGTAAAGGAGATATCCTTTGTTTAGGTAAAATTGCAATTTGAAATGATAATTCCATTTCGAATGTTTTGCTTGTGGATTCGTTGGGATACAATTTGTTATCCGTCTCACAACTCTGTGAGAAGGGTTACAATTGTCTCTTTACGGATAAGGGTGTGGAAGTCTCTAGAAGGTCGGATTCCTCTAATGCTTTTATGGGTCAACTAAAGGGCAAGCTCTATCTAGTTGATTTTTCAGCTAGTAGAGTGGGGTCCGAGACTTGTTTAGTGGCAAAATCTAGCATGGGCTGGCTGTGGCATCGCCGTCTAGCCCATGTTGGGATGAGGAACTTGGCCGATCTTCAAAGAGGTGAACACATCCTTGGACTAACGAATGTTTCTTTTGAGAAAGATAGAATTTGCAGTGCATGTCAAGCGGGAAAACAAGTTGGAGCTAAGCATCCCGTGAAGAACATTGTGACTACATCAAGACCACTTGAGCTCCTTCACATGGATTTATTCAGACCCAATGCTTACATAAGCATTGGAGGTAACAAATATGGTTTTGTAATTGTTGATGATTTTTCTCACTTCACTTGGGTATTCTTTTTGAAGGATGAGAGTGAGACTCAAGGGATCTTCAAGAAGTTTGCAAGAAGGGCTCAAAATGAGTTTGAAGTGAAGATCAAGAAAGTGAGAAGCGACAACGGGACTGAATTTAGAAACACCAACATTGAAGCATACATTGATGAAGAAGGCATCAAGCATGAGTTCTCGGTTGCATATACTCCACAACAAAATGGTGTGGTGGAAAGAAAGAACCGAACACTCATTGAAGCCGCAAGATCAATGTTGGATGAATACAAGATCTCCGAAAAAGATTATTGGGCGGAAGCCGTTAACATGGCATGTCACGCAATCAACCGCCTATACCTTCACAAGCTGAGGAAGAAAACTGCCTACGAGCTTCTAACCGGTAAAAAGCCTAAGGTGGATTACTTTAGTGTTTTTGGATGCAAGTGTTTCATACTTAATAAAAGATCCAAAAGCTCTTAGTTCGCACCAAAGGTTGATGAAGGGTTCTTACTTGGTTATGCTACTAATCAACATGGCTATCGTGTTTTCAATGAGACCACCGGTCAAATTGAAATAGCAGTAGACGTGACTTTTGATGAAAGCGACGGCTCTCAAAAGGAGCAAGTCAATGCTGAAGTTTTAGGTAAAGAAGAGCCATCTCGCCAAGTAATCAAAAAGCTTGCTATCGGTGAAGTGAAACCCGTTGAAAAAGAAGAAGATGATGCACACCTGCAAATTTCTCGTGACCCAAACTTGCATCATGTGTCAACCAATGCCCATGATGATGCTTCCACATCAAGAAGAGGTCATGACTCAAGAGAACAAGCTGGACAAGATCCACCTCAAGCACAAGAACCAAACCAAGATGGAGATCAAAACGTTCAAGATCTAGATTCTCCAATCAACCAAGACCATGAAGATGAAGATGATGGTCCCATTCAAACAAGAACAGCAGTGCCTCACCCAAGAGTTCATCACTCTATTCAACGGGATCATCCCGTTGATAGCATTTTGGGAGATATACAACGAGGGGTAACAACACGCTCACGTTTAGTTGGTTTTTGTGAACATTACTCTTTTGTCTCCTCTATGTTACCAAGTAGGGTGGAAGATGCCTTGGAGGATCCAGATTGGGTGATGGCTATGCAAGAAGAGTTGAACAACTTCACTAGGAATGAAGTCTGGTCCTTGGTGGAAAGACCCAAGCAAAACGTGATAGGTACCAAATGGGTCTTCCGCAACAAAGAAGATGAGTATGGTGTGGTCCCTAGAAACAAGGCTCGGTTGGTTGCCAAAGGTTTCACTCAAATCAAAGGTTTGGATTTTGGGGAAACCTATGCACTTGTAGCTAGGCTTGAATATATTCGTATATTACTTGCCTTTGCTGCTCACCATGATTTCGAGTTGTTTCAAATGGACGCGAAAAGTGCATTCCTCAATGGCCCCCTCTTCGAAACCGTGTATGTGGGGTTTTGAAGATCCACATCATCCCGATCATGTCTACAAGCTGGACAAGGCACTCTATGGGCTTAAGCCAACCCCTAGAGCTTGGTATGATTGTCTCAAGGATTTCCTACTCAAACAAGGGTTTGAGATTGGAAAGGTCGATCCCACTCTATTTACTCGCAAAGTCAATAATGATATTTTTATATGCCAAATATATGTCGATGACATTATATTAGGTAGTACTAATGCGGACTTCAGTGAGGAATTTAGTAGGATCATGACCAAAAGGTTCGAGATGTCCATGATGGGGGAGTTGACGTACTTCCTTGGTGTCGGTGTTTTCCCCACGGGGGGTCACACCAACGATTAAATTTTATGCGTGCTCCCTTTCCGAGATGGTGATGCAAGAAGACACAGAGATTTATCCTGGTTCGGGCAAGAGAAGGCCCTACGTCCAGCGGGGGAGGGAAGTTTGTATTATCTTGCACCTAAGCGCTTGTACAGGGGCAAATACAAGTGTGGTATGGAGTATGTGTGTTCTACTGCGTATGGGTGTAGTGTTGCCCGCGTGCTCGTCTGTTCCTGGGTCCTTCCTTTTATAGCACCAAGGAGAGACCTAGGGTACATGCATAGGTGTCAGAGTAGGGGTCGATAGGAGCATGGCGCGCTGACCTACTCGAGGCCTCCGTACCGGCATGGCCTCGAGCCGTCCCATCTTGGTAGCCTGATGATGATTACGCGTGCCCCTGTATCCTGCTCTGCGTGCCGTCTGGGGCTGGTTCATCGGTCGCACGCCTGTACGGTATGGCGACAAACCCGGCGGAACGGCTGTAGCGTTGTCAATCGACGTCCGACTCTTCCCCAGGGTGGGACTATGCCTGGTCGAGGGTCAAACGCCTTGCTGTGCCTTGTCATCCAAAGCGCTGACCTTGGACGTCTCGAGGGGGTCCCGATTAGACACTTCATCCTTGTCTCCTGCGCCCTGGTACGTCCTGGGTTATTTTGTGAGGAAAGCTGCAAAAAGAATGATGGGATGGGTGCCTGTTCCCCGTCACGCTTCCCGTGACAAGCATGTTAGGTGGGAAAGCGGCAGGCGCATTTAATGCCCCGGCTCTCGTGCCCGCGTCAGGCAGCGGATAGTGTCCTTGCGCTCGACGCCTCCTGATTCGCTCGAGCCTATTTTTGTATTCGATGGTAGCTGGCGCTCGAACCTTGAGCGATTCGCTCGACGCCTTTTCCGTCTTCGAGGCTGCGGTCGTCAATGACTGCGCATATGTATGACCAGAGCGTCGAGTTGAGGGCCTCGACCTGCGTACGGGTAATCTCGTTATGTGCATCGGTAAGGGTACCCCTTACTGATACCCTCGACAGTAGCCCCCGAGTCTCCATTTGAGCGCTGGCGCTCGAGTGGAGGCTTTGTTTTGCGATCGAATTTCTGTGGGGGTGCGCGAGCGACCCCACGGGGGTAGCCCCCGAGCCCTTGGAGGAGTTTTTGACTCCTTCGAGGGTTATATCGCCTAATTCGCAGAAATGCTATCGACACCAGTGGTGGAAGGTTCTGATTGGCTCACTTCGCACGAAGGTTTCGACGTACTCTCGATAGAGCGAGCGTCTTCCACCCCAGGTTGAGTTCCTAGCGGGTAGTCCAAGTGAGAACCTGTGCCCCTTTCGAGGGGGTCAGCTGTAGCCCGGAGGCGTTCTCATAAAGTAGGGTCGACGTGATCGGGGATACCGGTCTCATTCGATAGAGTCCGGCGGCTCGATGCCTCCCGTCGGGGGGATTCCTCTTGACTGTCTCGACCTTACCTCGGACATCCCCAGCAAGTCTTCGAGGCGGGCCTCGATCTTCAATCATTCGCTAGGGATCCCTGACTCTGTTGCTCGAGATCGGCTGTCGAACCCTTTCGGTGGGCCAGCCTACGACTTCTCGAGGCTTTCACGGGTACGCCCCTTGGCTTACAAGGGAAGGAAGAGGCCGTGGCGGTTTGCCTTTTTGCCCGTTGGGCACGCCTTTTCAGGTGGGTGACGTTACGACAGTGTGTCGGCATGGAATTCGAAGCGTCCCATCTGTGAGGAGGGAAAGGACCGTTAGATGGCGCATTTATGGGGGGAGTTACCTCATTTATCGGATCTATTCGTTGGCGGATTGCGGCCTATAAATATGCCGTGGCGCCGCTGCCGTTCTTTCTTCCACCTTCCGCCTTCTTGCCTTCGTCCTTTCGTTGCCTTAGCTCTCTTGCTGTCTCACGCGCGCGCGCACCCCTTTGAGCGGTAGCGAATCCACCGTCCTTCCGGCCAAGATGCCTGTGAGGCTCGTTGCCGCCGACGACTGGCGCCCGTCGTCGATGACGGAGCGCCGGTTGCTAGAGCTTGAGAGAGAGGGACTCTTGCGCCGCCGCACCTCGCTGTCGTCGCCGGAGTGGATTGCGCCGCCGGCGGGCCACAGGGAGCCCCAGCCGCCAGAGGGCTACGTGGTGTCGTTCACCAAATTCCACCGCCACGGCCTGGGCGCTCCCCCGAGCCGCTTCATGCGGGCACTCTGCCTCCACTATGGGGTGGAGCTCCAGCATTTCTCCCTGAACGCCATCACCGTCGCGGCGGTCTTCGCCGCGGTGTGCGAGGGCTACCTCGGGTTGATGCCCCACTGGGAGCTGTGGCTCCACCTCTACAGGGGCGAGCTTTTCAACGCCCCCACCGGAACCACTGGCGTGAGGAAGCATGTGCGGGCCGGGTGCCTCAACCTGGTGCTGAAGACGAAGAAGACGGAGAGGCCGCGCGAGTACATCCCGGTGGGGTTGTCATCGAACCACGCCGGATGGGACTCCCAGTGGTTCTACCTGAGGAACGACGACGGTCTCTTCCCTGCTTACACAGGTCGTCTGATTACGGAGCGCCCGGACAACTGGACATACGGCGTCATCCAAGAGCACCAGTCGCGGCTCGACCCCCTCCTCGACGCCCTGAAGAAGCTGCACTTGGAGGGCCTGTCCGCCGCTCTCGTCCTCTCGGCCGTCCATCGTCGGAGGGTCCTCCCACTGATGTCTCGGCCGCTGAGGATGGACGAGATGGGGCCGGGCGTTTCGTCCCGGGATCTCGAGGCATGCCGGATGTCCAACGAGGCTCTGGCGGACGATGAAACCACTGCCCGGGTTAGGGTGGCCGTCGCCGGCGACTTTAAGTTGGAGCATGTCAACGGCTTCCATATGAGGCCCGACGAAGGCTCGATCGACCTGGTATGCTCTTCTCTCGCGCATAGTTCCGATGCTGGATTTCCCTCGATCCTTTTTAAGCCTACCTTTGTTCTGGCAGGGACGCATTGATGTCCGGTCTTCGAGGCCCCCTCTGAAGGAGGACGAGGTCGACCGCGACAGACGGTGCCAGTCCGCCGAGAAGCTGAAGTCCGCCAAGGACTCTGCAAAGAAAGGGGAGAAAAAGAACCTCGACCGCCAAGCATTAGAGGCGCGTCGAGCTAAATCCAGGCAGAGGGGGGAGCCTGAGGAAGAATCCCCCAGCGACGACGATGATGATGACGAGGACAGCGACGACTCCGACGGGATGGTGTCACGCCTTGACCGGATCCTTGAGGGTCCGCCTCGAGGCGACGTCGACGCCCCCCAAACGGAAACTCCAAAGGAGGGTCCGGGCGGATCTCACCGCCCTCGGGCCGACACCCCTCCTGCGCCCATGGCTGGTCAGGTCGCGCCGCGCCCTCCCCCGGCGCCCAGGGGGGCGGCCATGCTAGGCCCCAGGCGACGGGGCCACTGACTCGCGGTCGCGCCGCGGCCTTCGAGAAAGGAGAGGCCGGCCGCAGGAGCGCCAGTCCCGGTGCCCGTCAAGCGGGAGTTGCTGCGCCAAGGCCAGCGCCTGTCCCCAAGGGGCCTAGAGCCTTGACGCGGGGTGGCTCGAGGCCCACCGGTCGGGGCGCCGGGAGGCGAGCTATTCTCCCTGTGGGGTAAGCTTCTTCGACATTATGACTTTTGTTTTCCTGTTCCTCTGCATTTTCTCATATGCCGATCTTTTTACGCTCATCCCTTTCTTTTCTTAGGCTAAAGCGGACACTCGAGCAGGCCCAGCCTTCAATGGCGAAAAGGCTCAAAGCGGGAGCAGTCTCCAAAGAGCCAGGTTTGTAGATTACTTCTGGTCTTGTGATGTTCTTGCGTTGGTCATTATAGTCACCGGCCTTTATTCTTTGTTTTGCAGGCTCCTCCGACTCTCAACCTCCGGCCGACGCCGAGAGTGCTCCGCCTCGTCCCGAGCCTACCCCGTTGCCGTCGACGCGTGGCGAGGCGCCCCAAACTTAGGTGCAAGAAGGAGCCCCCGAGCCTCCTCGATTGGGGGTCGAGGCGGACCCCATAACCATCAGCGACACGTCTGGCGGTAACGAGGCGTCTGGGGATGCCCGCCCTATGGAGGAGGAGGCATCCACCTCCCTCATCGCGGGACAGACTCCCTGGCCCGCTGGCCTTCGAGCCCTCGAGGAGCAGAAGAAGAAAGAGGAGGAGGAGGAGGAGCGGGAGCGCGAGGCAACGCGGCAGCCGCAGGAGCAGCAGCAGGAGGAGGAACAGCAGCAGCAAATGCTCGAGGGGCAGTAGCAGCAGCATCAGGGGGACAAGAAGAGGGACCGCTCGAGCCCCCGCCTCAAGGTCTGCCCCAACCAGTACCATCGGCGCCGCAAGAGCCCGGTGAGCAGGAAAAAGATTTGCCGGTGTACGGCCCTCCAACCCCAGCGTGGCTCCTTCCGGGGGCGCCCGCCGCGATCTGGGCAGAGCCGGGGCGAGCGGACAGTGTGGTGGCACTCGCCTGCATGATGCGCACCCCCGCCGACCCCGAGTCCGAGATCAGGAGGACGATCTACGGCATGGACGGGATCGCCCCAGGGTTCCTTCGGGAGCGTCGGGCGTGGGAGGACCGCTTTCCCTCTGAGGAGGACGAGATCGGGACGTCGGGGAGTAAGGACGGTACCTGGAAGATGGTGGACGATGACGGGCGGTTCCCATGCCTCGTCGACCTGTTCTTGCGCCATGGGGGCTCCCTCGAGACCGTCGAGGACCTTATCCGCGGCGTTAAGGCGCGGGCTGACCGGGAGATGGAGCACTGGTGCCCCGATCGGATCTGCATCCGGGCTTCCACCGATCCGTCCGAGCCCAACATCTTCCTGGACGATAGGAAGGAGGCGGAGAAATGGGAACACATCGAGGAGCTCCGCCTTTGGATGAAGCACGTGGTGGGGCTCCTGGCGGACATTATTAACAACGGGCTCGGGCCGGCCTACTTTGTAAGTATTTTTCGGTCCTCAATTCTTATAGATCCTTTGGTTTCATGTTCTAACCGTTCGACCCCCGGTTCGCAGGACATGAAAGAGACCTCCCGTATCAAGTCGAGCTTCATTCACGCCACAAGAGGAGGCTGGGAGCAGCTCCCCGTCCTCAAGGACCAACTCCTCGAGTCACAAGAAAAGCTTCTCAAGGCCTATAAAGACCTTATAGCGCTCGAGGAGGAGAAGATGGCGAGGGAGGCTGCCTTGGTCGAGGCTCGAGAGGCTTCAAGGAAGGCGGAGGAGGAGGTGACGCTGCTGCGGGAGCGGGCTCTGTCGGTCGAGGAGGCCGCGTCTAAAGCCCGGGAGGAGGCCCTGTCCTATAAGAACGTCATCGCTGATTTGGACAAGGAGAAGGGCCTTCTCAAGGCCGACCTGGACTCCCTCCGAGATTCCTTTCAAAGGATAAAGGTGGCGTATGTGGACAGCGAGGTCGCCAGGGGTGCCGCAGAGGACGCAAAGAAGAAGGCCCTCGAAGACCTCGAGGCGGAGCGGGCTCGATCCCGCAGGCTCTCTAATGACGTCGAACGTCTGAAAGGAGAGTTGTTGGAGAAGAGTGGGGCCATTGCTCAGGCTGGCAAGGCGATCGAGGATCTCCGCGTTGCCAACACTGAGCTGGCACTCTCCAACAAAGAGATCGAGAGGGCCAACACCAGACTAGTCGGCGAGAACACGGCCCTGGAGGAGAGTGCCCGCGGTACGTTTCCTTTGTCGGATTTCTTTTTCGAGGTGTTCTTGGTTTTTCCTAAAGCCTCTTGTATTGGCATTTACAGTGCTTAAGGACGAACTCTTAGCCGCCCAAGTCGAGGCCCGCGGTGCTAAGGCCTAGCTTGAGGCGGAGGTTGCTTTGAACCATCGAGTGCGGACGGCGATAAGCGACCTCTCGACCTCTTGGGAGATCGAGCCTACGGACGAGTCGAAGGAGGACGCTCGAGGCGACACACTGGTCGACCAGCTGTGCTACTTAGGCGCGACACTGCGAGATCGAGTGCGGGATGCCCTCCACATCATGGTGAAGCGGGCGATGGCGGTTGTCTGCTCGGGCTTCTCCTACGACATGGAGGTGGTGTCCCATGTCTTCGTCACCGACATCTCTAAGACTGATGCGGAGAACGAAGAGAGGCTCCACGCCTTGATTGACGACGCGGAGGCTATAGGAGAGAGGCTGGCTAAGCTATTTGAGCCTAAGGTGCTTCCTCCTGAGACTAGCTCGGGCGCAAGCGACGGTGGTGTAGAATTATCTCTAGTCAAAGACTCAAATGAGCGATTGACTAAGGAACATTCTTCACTCAATGGATCTTTGGCTGGCCTAAAGAATGATCATAGTTTGGCTCAAGAAAGCCTCACAAGCTTGACAGCAAAATATCATGAGCTTGAACTAAACTATGAAAAGCTTTGGTCTAGCACCTCTACCGCTTCTAAGGATTCAAAGGCTTCTACAAGTAAAAGTTGTGAAAGATGCATAGATGTTGACATAAATGCCAGTCTCACTAACCTTGATGAGTTAGCCAAGAAGGACAAAGAAATTCAAAGACTGAACACTATTGTCAAGATTGGTTGCAAGTGCAAGGACAAGCAGCCGGTAAATGTGTTCAAGGCATCAAGGCACCCCATAATCAAGGATGGCCTCAGATATAACTGGTACCATGGTAAGGCCAATGGGAGAAACATGATAAATGGGGTGGCTTGTGTGAACTTCAACAAGAGTGTGCCTCTCGTTGATCTCATTGACAAAGTGAACAATGTTGCCACTCCTACAATCCCACTTGCAAGCAACAAGAACATCAAGAAGAATCAAGGGGAAATGCCCAAGCAACAAGCGCCTATCTCACGCAATCATATTTATGATTACATGTGTTATTGGGATAGGGACGGCAAGATTGTTGTGAAGTATGTGGCCGCCCTCAAGAAGAGACAAATCTTGAGGAGTGTTTGGGTGCCCAAATCTTATGTGTCTAACCCCCTAGGTTCCAACTCGGGACCTAAAACAAAGGCTTAATCTTATCTTGTAGGTTTATTCCTCCGGTGGGCCAAGTTGGGTGCTTGATAGTGGATGCACCAATCACATGACCAGAGAGAAGAACATGTTCACCTCCTTTCAACCGAATCAAATCACAAGTGAAAGGATTGTCTTTGGTGACAATAGTAAAGGAGATATCCTTGGTTTAGGTAAAATTGCAATTTCAAATGATAATTCCATTTCGAATGTTTTGCTTGTGGATTCGTTGGGATACAATTTGTTATCCGTCTCACAACTCTGTGAGAAGGGTTACAATTGTCTCTTTACGGATAAGGGTGTGGAAGTCTCTAGAAGGTCGGATTCCTCTAATGCTTTTATGGGTCAACTAAAGGGCAAGCTCTATCTAGTTGATTTTTCAGCTAGTAGAGTGGGGTCCGAGACTTGTTTAGTGGCAAAATCTAGCATGGGCTGGCTGTGGCATCGCCGTCTAGCCCATGTTGGGATGAGGAACTTGGCCGATCTTCAAAGAGGTGAACACATCCTTGGACTAACGAATGTTTCTTTTGAGAAAGATAGAATTTGCAGTGCATGTCAAGCGGGAAAACAAGTTGGAGCTAAGCATCCCGTGAAGAACATTGTGACTACATCAAGACCACTTGAGCTCCTTCACATGGATTTATTCGGACCCAATGCTTACATAAGCATTGGAGGTAACAAATATGGTTTTGTAATTGTTGATGATTTTTCTCGCTTCACTTGGGTATTCTTTTTGAAGGATAAGAGTGAGACTCAAGGGATCTTCAAGAAGTTTGCAAGAAGGGCTCAAAATGAGTTTGAAGTGAAGATCAAGAAAGTGAGAAGCGACAACGGGACTGAATTTAGAAACACCAACATTGAAGCATACATTGATGAAGAAGGCATCAAGCATGAGTTCTCGGTTGCATATACTCCACAACAAAATGGTGTGGTGGAAAGAAAGAACCGAACACTCATTGAAGCCGCAAGAGCAATGTTGGATGAATACAAGATCTCCGAAAAAGATTATTGGGCGGAAGCCGTTAACATGGCATGTCACGCAATCAACCGCCTATACCTTCACAAGCTGAGGAAGAAAACTGCCTACGAGCTTCTAACCGGTAAAAAGCCTAAGGTGGATTACTTTAGTGTTTTTGGATGCAAGTGTTTCATACTTAATAAAAGATCCAAAAGCTCTAAGTTCGCACCAAAGGTTGATGAAGGGTTCTTACTTGGTTATGCTACTAATCAACATGGCTATCGTGTTTTCAATGAGACCACCGGTCAAATTGAAATAGCAGTAGACGTGACTTTTGATGAAAGCGACGGCTCTCAAAAGGAGCAAGTCAATGCTGAAGTTTTAGGTAAAGAAGAGCCATCTCGCCAAGTAATCAAAAAGCTTGCTATCGGTGAAGTGAAACCCGTTGAAAAAGAAGAAGATGATGCACACCTGCAAATTTCTCGTGACCCAAACTTGCATCATGTGTCAACCAATGCCCATGATGATGCTTCCACATCAAGAAGAGGTCATGACTCAAGAGAACAAGCTGGACAAGATACACCTCAAGCACAAGAACCAAACCAAGATGGAGATCAAAATGTTCAAGATCTAGACTCTCCAATCAACCAAGACCATGAAGATGATGGTCCCATTCAAACAAGAACAGCAGTGCCTCACCCAAGAGTTCATCACTCTATTCAACGGGATCATCCCGTTGATAGCATTTTGGGAGATATACAACGAGGGGTAACAACACGCTCACGTTTAGTTGGTTTTTGTGAACATTACTCTTTTGTCTCCTCTATGTTACCAAATAGGGTGGAAGATGCCTTGGAGGATCCAGATTGGGTGATGGCTATGCAAGAAGAGTTAAACAACTTCACTAGGAATGAAGTCTGGTCCTTGGTGGAAAGACCCAAGCAAAACGTGATAGGTACCAAATGGGTCTTCCGCAACAAAGAAGATGAGTATGGCGTGGTCACTAGAAACAAGGCTCGGTTGGTTGCCAAAGGTTTCACTCAAATCAAAGGTTTTGATTTTGGGGAAACCTATGCACTTGTAGCTAGGCTTGAATATATTCGTATATTACTTGCCTTTGCTGCTCACCATGATTTCAAGTTGTTTCAAATGGACGCGAAAAGTGCATTCCTCAATGGCCCCCTCTTTGAAACCGTGTATGTGGGGTTTTGAAGATCCACATCATCCCGATCATGTCTACAAGCTGGACAAGGCACTCTATGGGCTTAAGCAAGCCCCTAGAGCTTGGTATGATTGTCTCAAGGATTTCCTACTCAAACAAGGGTTTGAGATTGGAAAGGCCGATCCCACTCTATTTAGTCGCAAAGTCAATAATAGTATTTTTATATGCCAAATATATGTCGATGACATTATATTTGGTAGTACTAATGCGGACTTCAGTGAGGAATTTAGTAGGATCATGACCAAAAGGTTCGAGATGTCCATGATGGGGGAGTTGACGTACTTCCTTGGATTTCAAATCAAGCAACTCAAGGATGGCACATTCATAAGTCAAACCAAGTACACCACCGACATGCTAAAGAAGTTTGACATGGACAAGGCCAAACCCATAAAGACACCAATGCCAACAACCGGACACCTTGACCTTGATGGAGACGGTAAGGCCATTGATCAAAAGGTATATCGCTCCATGATTGGATCTTTACTTTACCTTTGTGCATCTAGGCCTGATATTATGCTTAGTGTGTGCATGTGTGCAAGATTTCAAGCTAGTCCGAAAGAATGCCATCTTATGGCCGTTAAGAGAATCTTTCGATATCTTGTGTTCACTCCTAATCTTGGCTTATGGTACCCAAAGGGCTCCACTTTCACTCTACTTGGCTACTCTGATTCGGACTATGCCGGTTGTAGGGTAGAGTGAAAGAGTACATCAGGGACTTGCCAATTCCTTGGTAGGTCTTTGGTGTCCTGGAGTTCTAAGAAACAAAACTCCATTGCCCTTTCCACCGCTGAAGCCGAGTATGTGGCGGTCGGCGCTTGCTGTGCCCAACTGCTTTGGATGAAGCAAACCTTGAGAGACTTTGGTTGTGAGCAAAGCAAGATTCCCCTCTTATGTGACAATGAGGGGGCAATCAAGCTAGCTGATAACCCTGTAAACCACTCTAGAACAAAGCACATAGACATTCGCCATCACTTCCTGAGAGACGACCAATCGAAAGGAGATATCGCTGTGCAACATGTGAGAACCGAATTCCAGTTAGCCGATATCTTCACTAAACCTCTAGATGAGTCAAGATATTGTGCTTTGAGGCGTGAACTAAATATCGTTGATTCTCGTAACATGGCGTGATGTCTTGCACATACTTGATTGATTAGAAAGGTCAAACCTTTATGAAAAATTGAGTGTTATTTCAAAATCTATTTTTCACATCTCGAGCATGGCCATTGTTTTGTAATGATTTGATGAAATCTGGCCATGTTTGATTTGTTACTAAGTTTGCCACACTAAGCTCACCTCTGCGCTAATTTCCTGTTCAGCCGGTGGTACCGGCCGAAGCCCGGTAGCACCGGTAGGCCAGAATCTCGCAGATCTCCGCGCGCAGGTTTCTGGTTCGCCGGTGGTACCGGCTCTTGGGCCGGTAGTACCGGCAGTTAATTTTTACTGCGGTATTTAAGCCCCCCCGCAGTTATTTCTCTTCTCTCCTTCTTCCCCTCCCGCCCGACCCTTGCTCTCTTCTCTTCTCCCGGCGGCGGCGGCGGCTTTCTTGTCTCGATCTCTCGGCTCCTCCATCTTCCTCGCCCGATCTTTGAGGAGGACCTTGCCCCGGCCGTAAGGGACGCATGGAGAGTCTTGGTTGACTCCAAGACCCTTGGGATTGCTTGGATTCGGCCTCTTTTCTCCGTGACACAAGGTGCTTTTTGAAGTTGCCCGATCTCCCAATGTACCTAATTTTAGGCCGTTTCCTCGCACTCCTTTCCTTATCTGAGTGTGTTCTTGCTTCTAGAATGCCTTATGTGCTTTTCCCTTGGTTGATTCGGTCGATTGGAGGCGATTTCTTTGCTCATCGGTGCCGCCGGTGGTACCGGCGCTAGGGCCGGTGGTACCGGCCCCTGTGAGCAAGACAGTTCCTCCCATCGCCTTGATCGATTTCATTGCTGCATTCTAGTGCGGGCTAGTGACCTTCTCTTGCTGCCCCTCTTTGTGGTATTGCAGCATGGATTCCAGAAAGCGCAAGAACCCTCCCCGTGGTGCTCGTCCTCGCTCCAGTGATGCCGGTGGTCGGTCTGCGGACCGGGCAGTGCGTGGCCGTGGGACTCCTTCCCGTGGTCAGGGTGCGGCTGGTGCTTCCACCGGCGATGAGGGCATTCCTGCCCCTCTTCACACCCACACCGTCCCGTGTCCGCCCCTCTTTCACCAGGCCAGAGTTCGAAGCCAAGCCGTGCCTGATCCTGTGCAAGAGGAAGGCCGAGCCATGGACCCCAATGTCCTTCGTCGCTCGCCTCTGCATCTTAGTGAGGTTGGTGCTCGCCGGACTCTCTCATGGCATCCTTAGTTTAATGCCCATGTCCGGAGGCCCTCTATTCCCTCTGGTATGCAGCCCTGGCTTGGTATTGATTACAAGAAGCGTCTTGTGGACTTAAGAAATCAGCGCAGCGAGAACCCGTACAAGTTCATCAAGTTTGAGGGCGTTGAGGAGCGGTTTTGGTCTCAGTTTCAAAATGACTTCTATGAGTCCGTCCTCTACAAGGCCAGCAAAGTCACCAAGAATGGTCCACTTTTTCAGCACAAGTATGTGGTCCTCAAGTCCTTGCAAGAATTCAATCATCCTGAGGTCAATGCTTTGATTACCAAGCTTGAAGAATGGCGCATCCTTCCTCTTATGACACTTGAGAAGAATTGGAATGAAGAGATCATCTTTCAGTTTTGGGCAACATTGTGGGTGGATCAAGCCTCTAGGGTGCTGCATTGGATGACTCAAGGTGTTCATTATCGCCTTGACTTTATCACCTTCTCTCGCTTGCTTGGTTTTGATCATATGGATCGAGATGCACCCCGGCTGTCTACCATCTTTGCTGAGGGGATTTCTGAGGCTGATCTTGATGCTGCTGAAATGTACAAGCCAGGAGCTCATCCGGATTTCAAGACCACTCAGCTGAAGCCTTACTTCTATGTGCTGAACAACTTGATCCGCTACACCATTGACCCCAAGTTTGGAGATTCCATTCACCTCCATCAAGATGCTCCTAAGATATTGGCTCGCTTTGGTGCTAATGGTGGTCGCTTTGGCGTATCGGACTTCATGTGGAACAAGATTGTGGATGCATCCGTGGATCCTCACAAGTATTTGCCCTATGCTCCATATCTGATGCATCTTATTGAGCAAGTTGCTGGCGTGCAGTTCTCGCACCCATGTGTTCATGCTCCGGTTCATGCCAAGCACTTGGGTGCTCCTCATGCTCCTCCTCTCAGTCCTGCTGGTGCTGCTACTCCGGGTGCTCCTACTCCTGGCGCTGCTACTCCTGGTGTTGCCACTCCTGCTGGTGCTGCTGGTGCTCAAAGGGAAGCTGTCCCTCCTCAGGACAGCGGTCGTGGTCGCCGCAGTCCTACCCGTGATGCGCTGCAGCGGTTCTTCTCCTACTTTTGCTATTGCCAGAAGAAGACCGATCAGCGTCTCCGTCGTCTTGAGGAGAAGGCAGCTCTTCCTCCGTCCTCTCCTCTTCGTGAGTTCCAGGACCCCTATGCTGAATATGACAACATGCATCGGACTTCTGCTGATGAGGATGAGGAGCAGCAGGATCCTCCACCACCCTCTGCCTTTGATCCATTCTGTGGTGGTGGGATCCCTGCTGGGTTCTCCATGGAGGACACCGAGGCCGGCTTTGCTTATCAGGATATCTTTGGAGCTGCGGATGATGTCACTAGGGCCTCTGCCTCTGCTGCACCCCCTCACGAGCAGTCTACCTCCGATGATCCTCATGGTAAGGGGCCGCTGCGTAACTTGATCGACTACGACGACGACGACGACCTTGATGATGATGATGATGATGAGTAGTACTTCTAGCTCTTCCTCGCAGCCTACCCTTTTTGGCACTTGCTGCCAAAGGGGGAGTGTTAGGCTTATCCTTGATGTAATAAGTTAGTTGTTGGTGCCCGTCTTAAAACTTTGTAAGTGGTGAACTGTGTGGTGAACAAGAACTACGTTTGTGTGATGGTTGATTGTAAGCTAAACACTTGTTTTCTTTATTATATATTGCTTGTGTTAGCTTATTTGGATCCTTGTTGATGCAATGTTGTTTTTGAATGGTTATTGTGAGCTCTTGGGCCCTTGCATAATCATTCAAATTCTTCTTTCACTCTTTGTGATATATCCTGTCATACGCATCACGGTTTATTTCTTGTCACTCACACACTCTTTTAGGCACCCCACGGATTGCAAAATTTAGGGGGAGCTTGATCTTAATGTATGCCATCTTGATATTAATCAAGATTTGAAATTCCAAATCCAATGCATACATTAAGGGGGAGCCCAACCTAATTTTTGGAATTCAAAAGCTCTACTTCTTTCAATCTTTTATAAGCCTAAGTTGGTTGTCATCAATTACCAAAAAGGGGGAGTTTGTAAGTGCATTCGCCCCCGGTGTGGGTTTTGATAATTAATAACAATCAAATTAGGAACTAACCTGTCTATCAAGTGTAATCTACAGGTGTTAGTTCATTGATGGAATCAAACAAACACATTTGGTGAATCACAGCACCCTCAAAATTTCTTCATTTGAGCGACGTTTCAACTCAAGAAGCTACCTAGTTTTATTTCTTGTTTGAGTTATAGGAAACACCGCACTATCAAGAGGGATGCAAATTGAGTTGGTAAGATGAGGATAAAAGTGCTCAGGTCATCTTAGGTTTTGCGCTTGAGAGACACACTTGCACGCACGAACTTCTGGGAAGTTTCTTCTCTGCCAGGGTGAGCCGGTAGCACCGGCCCTCAGGGCCGGTGGTACCGGCAGTGCCAGTTCCTCTCCTGAGTTTTGCGAGAAAATGAACTACCGGTAGTACCGGGCTTTGACCGGTGGTACCGGCTACCGCCGGTGGTACCGGTGAAACGCCGGTAGTACCGGCAGGCCAAATTCTCGCAGAACTGCTGTTTTGCGGGATTTTGCACTGCCGGTGGTACCGGCGCTGGCCGGTGGTACCGGCTCAAGGCCGGTAGTACCGGTAGGTCTTTTTCTCGCATCTTCCACTGGTCTCTCACGTTTAGATCTGAGGACACCGGTGGTACCGGTGGTTGCACCGGTAGTACCGGTAGGTGTTGTGTACTCTAGTATAAATAGCTCTCTCCTCTTTTCTAACCATTGGCTTGCTCATTCTAGCTACTCCACATCTGAGAAAACAGTCTCCAAGCTTTGGCTCACCCACTCTCTCTCCCTCTTGCTCCTAGACTTCGTTTCTTGAGAGATTCAAGCTAGAGAAGTAAGATTAGAGAGTTGGGAGCTTCGATCTGTGACTTGAGCACTCCGTTCCTCGTCTTGCCGGTTTGGTTTGTATTTGTTACTCTTGGGTTCTTAGAACCCTAGCCGGCTAGGCGTTCTTCGTGGTTGCCCGTGTTGATTCATTTGTGAGGGCACCACGAAGTGTTTGTATTACCCCTTGATTCTTAATGGAAACATCAAGCTAACCTCTGTGGTTGCTTGAGGAGGAGACCTAAGTGGTCAGACCTTCATGGTCACCTCAACAACGGGGACGTAGGAACTCCTAAGTGGAGATTGCCGAACCTCGGGAAAAATACCTTGTCTTGCTGTGGAGGTAGCTTCGACTACCCTTGTTTGTGTTCTTTGTGTTCCTATCTCTCTTCCACCTTTCAACAGGTAAACAAAGGTCGATCTACGTTGTGGTGAAGGACTAAGCTAAGGAGACTCCAACAACATCCTCTACTACACTTAGGAAAGTGGGGTAAAACTCAGATCTGAAATCTAAGCACTTTACACTCTGATTTCGTAGCTGTCTTAGGGAGTCGGTAGTACCAGCAGTTTGCGTCGGTAGTACTGGCTGTGTGACACCAGTAGTATCGGCCCAAACTGTCGGTGGTACCGACAGGCATTTGACTTCCGCAACTTGAGTTTTGAGTTTCAGGTTTTTAGATACGCCTATTCACCCCCTCTAGGCCAATTAGATCCTTTCAGGTTTAAATCTAATGCACCATAGTCTAAGAAACCATTTTGGACGCACTCGATGGTACTCCTAGGTGAAGAGGCTCAAGTGGAAGCTCGGTTTGGTCTATTTGGTGACAGTGCTAATCTTGATGCAAGATTGGTGCACGGTTTACGTGGAACATACCATATGCTCATATGCTCAGAAATAAATTTGGACACACCTGATAGAACTCCAAGATGATGTGTGTCACATGGAATCACTTCAGTTCATTTGGACATAGTGTTAGTTTTGGTGCAAGATAGGTGCATAGTTTTTGCCTAATTCACCATAGTCTAAGAAACCATTTTGGATGCACTTGATGGTAATCCTAGGTGAAGAGGCTCAAGTGGAAGCACAGTTTGGTCTATTTGGAGATAGTGTTAATCTTGATGCAAGATTGGAGCACGGTTTGCATGGACATAGAATATGCTCGGAAATCAATTTAGACGCACCCGATGGAACATGTAGATGACGTGTGTCATATGGAATCTCACTTCGGTCTGTTGGGAGACAATGTTAGTTTATGTGCAAGATAGGTGCACGGTTTGCACCTAGTGCACCATAGGCTAAGAACCATTTTGGACGCACCTGATGGTACTCCTAGGTGAAGAGGCTCAAATGGAAGCTCGGTTTGGTCTATTTGGAGATAGTGGTAATCTTGATGCAAGATAGGAGCACGGTTTGCATAGTCATAGAATATTTCTGGAAATCAATTTGGACGCACCCGATAGAACTAGTAGATGATGTGTGTCATATGGAATCTCGCTTTGGTCTGTTTTGAGACAATATTAGTTTCTGTGCAAGATAGGTGAATGGTTTGCGTCTAATGTACCATAGGCTAAGAACCTTTTTGGACACACCTAATGGTACTCCTAGGTAAAGGGGCTCAAGTGGAAGCTTGGTTTGATCTGTTTTGAGATAGTGCTAATCTTGATGTAAGATAGGTGCACGGTTTGCATGGAATGTAACATATGCTTAGAAATCAATTTTGACGCACCTAATGGAACTCCTAGATGACGTGTGTCATATGGAATCTCATTTCTGTCCACTTAGAGATAGTGTTTGTTTTGGTGCAAGATAGGTGCACGGTTTGCACCTAATGCACCATAGGCTCAAAAAACCGTTGTGGAAGCTCCCGATGGTATTTCTTGGTGAAGAGGCTCAAGTGAAAGCTCGGTTCGGTCTGTTTGGAGATAGTGCTAATATTCATGCAAGATAGGTGCATGGTTTGCATGGAACGTACCATATACTCGAAAATCAATTTGGATGCACCCGATAGAACTCCTAGATGATGTGTGTCATATGGAATCTCACTTTGGTCCCTTTGGATATTGTGTTAGTTTCGATGCAACATAGGTGCATGGTTTGCACCTAATGCACCATAGTCTAAGAAACCATTTTTGATGCACTCAATAGTACTCCAAGGTGAAGAGGCTCAAATGGAAGCTCGGTTTTGTCTATTTGGAGACAATGCAAATCTTGATACAAGATAGTTGCACGGTTTGCATGGAACATACCATATGCTAGGAAATCAATTTGGACGCACCCGATGGAACTCCAAGATGACATGTGTCATATGTAGTCTCGCTTTGGTCCATTTGGAGACAATGTTAGTTTCGGTAGAAGATAGGTGCACGGTTTACGCCTAATGCACCATAATCTCATAAATTATTGTGGAAGCACCGAATGATACTTCTGGGTGAAGAGGCTCAAGTGCATGCTTGGTTCGGTGTGTTTTGAGATTGTGCTAATCTTGATGCAAGATAGGTGCACGGTTTGTATGGAAACTACCATAGGCTTGGAAATCAATTTAGATGCACCCAATGAAACTCTTAGATAATGTGTGTCATATGGAGTCTCGCTTTGGTCTATTTAGAGACAATGTTAGTTTTGGTGTAATAAAGGTGCACTGCACGGTTTGCACCAAATGAACCATAGGCTCCAAAATCATTTTGGACACACCTGAGGGTACTCCTAGGTGAAGAGGCTCAAGTGGAAGCTTAGTTTGGTCTATTTGGAGATAGTGCTAATCTTGATGTAAAATAGGTGCATGGTTTGCATGGTACGTACCATTTACTTAGAAATCAATTTGGACGCACCCGATAGAACTCCTTGATGACGTGTGTCATATGGAATCTCCCTTCGGTCCATTTGGAGACAGTGTTAGTTTTGGTGCAAGATAGGTGTACGGTTTGTGCCTAATGCACCATAGGTTAAGAAACCATTTTGGACGCACCCGATGGTACTCCTAGGAGAATAGGCTCAAATGGAAGCTCGGTATGGTCTGTTTGGAGATAGTGCTAATCTTGATGTAAGATAGGAGCACGGTTTGCATGGAACATAGGCTAAGAAACTGTTTTGGACGCATGCGATGGTACTCCTTGGTGAAGAGGCTCATGTGGAATCTTGGTTCTGTCTGTTTGGAGATAGTTCTAATCTTGATGCAAGATAGGTGTACGGTTTGCATGGAACATACCATATGCTCATAAATCAATTTGGACAAACCCGATGAAACTGTAGATGCACCCGATGGAACTACTAGATGAAGTGTATCATATGAAATCTCGCTTCAGTCCAGTTGGAGATAGTATTAGTTTCGGTGCAAGATAGGTGCATGGTTTGTGCCCAGTGCACCATAGGCTCAGAAACCGTTGTGGATGTTCCCGATGGTACTCCTAGGTGAAGATGCTAAAGTGAAAGCTCGGTTCGGTCTGTTTGGAGATAGTGCTAATCTTGATGAAAGATAGGTGTACGGTTTGCATGGAACGTACCATATTCTCAGAAATCAATTTGGACGCACCCGATAGAACTCCTAGATCATGTGTGTCATATAGAATCTCGCTTCAATTTGTTTGGAGATTGTGTTAGTTTAGGTGCAAGATTGGTGCATGGATGCACCATACGCTCAGAAACCATTATGGAAGCACCCGATGATAATCCTAGGTGAGGAGGATGAAGTGGAAGGTCGGTTCGATCTGTTTGGAGATAGTGCTAATCTTGATGCAAGATAGGTGCATGGTTTGCATGAAACATACCATATGCTAAGAAATCAATTTGGACGCACCCCAATAGAACTCCTAGATGACATGTGTCAAATGGAATCTCGCTTTGGACTGTTTGGAGACAGAGTTAGTTTTGGTGCAAGATAGGTACACAGTTTGCGCCTAACGCATCATAGGCTAAGAAACCATTTTGGATGCACCCGATGATACTCCTAGGCAAAGGGGCTCAAGTGGCAGCTCAGTTTGCTTTTATTTGGAGATAGTCCTAATCTTGATGCAAGATAGGTGCACGAATTGCATGGAACGTACCATATGCTTTGAAATATATTTGGAAGCATCCAATAGAATTCCTACGTGACGCGTGTCATATAGAATCTCACTTCGGTCTCTTTGGAGATAGTGTTAGTTTCGGTGCAAGATAGGTACACGGTTTGTGCCTAATGCACCATAGGCTTAGAAACTATTTTGGACGCACAAGATGGAACTCCTTGGTGAAGAGGCTCAAGTGGAATCTTGGTTCTGTTTGTTTGGAGATAGTTCTAATCTTGATGTAAGATATGTGCACGGTTTGCATGGAACATACCATATGCTCAGAAATCAATTTGGACAAACCCGATGGAACTGTAGATGCACTCGATGGAACTACTAGGTGAAGTGTATCATATGGAATCTCGATTCGGTCCAGTTGGAGATAGTATTAGTTTCAGTGCAAGATAGTTGCATGGTTTGTGCCCAGTGCACCATAGGCTCAGTGATCGTTGCGGAAGTTCCCGATGGTACTCCTAGGTGAAGAGGCTCAAGTGAAAGCTCGGTTCGGTCTGTTTGGTGATAGTGCTAATCTTGATGCAAGACATGTGTACGGTTTGCATGGAACGTACCATATTCTCAGAAATCAATTTGGACGCACCCGATAGAACTCCTAGATCATGTGTGTCATATGGAATCTTGCTTCAATTTGTTTGGAGACAGTGTTAGTTTAGGTGCAAGATTGGTGCATGGTTTGCGCATAATGCACAATAGGCTCAGAAACCATTATGGAAGCACCGGATAATACTCCTAGGTGAAGAGGCTCAAGTGGAAGGTCGGTTTGATCTGTTTGGAGATTGTGCTAATCTTGATGCAAGATTGGTGCACGGTTTGCATGGAACGTACCATATGCTAAGAAATCCATTTGGACACACCCCAATAGAACTCCTAGATGACATGTGTCATATGGAATCTCGCTTCGGTCTGTTTGGAGACAGTTAGTTTTGGTGCAAGATAGGTACATAGTTTGCGCCTAATGCATCATAGGCTAAGAAATCATTTTGCATGGAACGTACCATATGCTTCAAAATATATTTGGAAGCATCCAATAGAACTCCTAGATGACGTGTGTCATATAGAATCTCACTTCGGTCTCTTTGGAGATAGTGTTAGTTTCGGTGCAAGATAGGTACACGGTTTGTGCCTAATGCACCATAGGCTTAGAAACTATTTTGGACGCACACGATGGTACTCCTCGGTGAAGATGCTCAAGTGGAATCTTGGTTCTGTCTGTTTGGAGATAGTTCTAATCTTGATGCAAGAAAGGTGCACGGTTTGCATGGAACATACCATATGCTTAGAAATCAATCTGGACAAACCCGATGGAACTAATAGATGAATTGTATCATATGGAATCTCGCTTTGGTCCAGTTGGAGATGGTATTAGTTTTGGTGCAAGATAGTTGCATGGTTTGTGCCCAGTGCACCATAGGCTAAGAAATCGTTGTGGAAGTTCCTGATGGTACTCTTAGTTGAAGAGGCTCAAGTGAAAGCTCGGTTCGGTCTGTTTGGAGATAGTGCTAATCTTGATGAAAGATAGGTGTATGGTTTGCATGGCATATTCTCAGAAATCAATTTAGACGCACCCGATAGAACTCCTTGATCATGTGTGTCATATGGAGTCTCGCTTCAATCTGTTTGGAGACAGTGTTAGTTTAGGTGCAAGATTGGTGCATGGTTTGCGCATAATGCACCATAGGCTCAGAAACCATTATGGAAGCACCCGATGATAATCCCAGGTGAAGAGGCTCAAGTGGAAGGTCGGTGATGCGAACCCGCTAGGGTTTTTGCGCGATGTTTTGATGGGAGACAGGGATAACTCGATTGGTGGATGGAGATGACGTTCACAGCCCGACTACAACCCTTAAGACCGCGCCTTAGCAACCGATACACCACGTCCAATAGCCGTCACGATCTTGTGGAGCGCGACAACCAGCCCCTAGGGCTCCCGTCCTGCAAGCAATCGAAGAACTAGTAAGAACGAGGAAACAAGCACTGAATTTGCAAGATGAATTGAAGGTTTCAAACTGAATCTTAATCAACAATGGGGTTCCGAAGACAAGGAGACGGGCGGCTGATCCTGCACGCGCGCCTACAAGCAAGTAGCGAAGGCTAAACTTGATCTAAACAAAACCCAACGACCATGGCGACTCTAGAGGGATATAAGTAGATGGATTGACGACCAAAGAGGTGTTGGGGTCGTCCTCCAACCCTAATGGACCCAACTTGATACATGGGCCATCAGCCCAAAATGAGGTGACGCAGCACCCTGGACAGCAAGAACTATCGATGGTAATTGGATCATTGCCGCTGCTGCCAAACAGGTATTGACGTGGGACTTGATTCATATGAAAGTAGACTTGATAAGCTTTCCAACAAGTCCTGAAGCGCCTGAATCTGAATCCGTATGCAACCGTGGTAACGGTCACAAGTTGGCGCTTTGCTGCTGTCCGAATCCAGCGAGCGTGAGTCCTTCTCCCTTTCGGTCTTCTCCTTGGTTCCTAATCAAAACAAGAGTGCACGCGTTTCCATTGTCTAAACAAGATGGACACGAGCTTATCAAGAAACTCACTTGATTATTAAGTTGATGAACACGAGCACGAGTAAGAGGACCAGCTATAGGTTGTGTCGGAGAGGATGTATCGCTGGTGTTGATGTCCTCATCATCCTCCCTTTCTTGCATTTGAGTCGTCCTCGACTCAAGCTCATCTTCCTCACCCAAATAAGGCTTCAAATCTGCAATGTTAAATGTGGGACTAACCCCAAAATCTGCAGGAAGATCAAGCTTATATGCATTCTCATTAATTCGTTGCAGCACTTTAAAAGGACCATCAGCTCTAGGCATCCATTTGGATTTTCTCAGTTCTGGAAATCTATCTTTTCGTAAATGCAACCAAACCAAATCCCCGGGTTCCAGAATCAATTGCTTTCTACCTTTATCTCCAGTGCATTTGTACTTAGCATTCATGCGCTCTATGTTTTGTTTGGTGGCTTCATGCAATTTTAACATCAATTCAGCACGTTGCTTAGCATTAAAATTTATTTTTTCAGAACTTGGCAAAGACATTAAATCAATAGGAGCACGTGGCAAGAAGCCATAGACAATCTCAAAAGGACACATTTTTGTAGCAGAATGCAATGAACGATTATATGCGAACTCAATATGAGGCAAACATTCTTCCCACATCTTAATATTCTTCTTTAAAACAGCCCTTAACATAGTGGATAAAGTTCTATTAACAACTTCAGTTTGACCATCAGTTTGGGGATGACAAGTGGTGGAAAATAAAAGCTTAGTCCCCAATTTGAACCACAAAGTCTTCCAAAAATGACTAAGAAATTTAGCATCACGATCAGAAACAATTGTGTTGGGCACACCAAGTAAGCGAACAATTTCTCGAAAGAACAAATCAGCAATATTTGTAGCATCATCAGTTTTATGACATGGTATGAAATGTGCCATCTTAGAAAATCTATCAACAACCACAAACACACTATCACGTCCCCTCCTAGTCCTTGGTAGTCCCAACACAAAATCCATAGATATATCCTCCCAAGGAGCATTAGGAACAGGAAGAGGTAAATACAAACCGTGGGGATTTAACCGTGACTTTGCCTTTTGACATGTTGTGCAACGAGCAACAAACCTCTCCACATCTCTCTTCATCCTTGGCCAAAAGAAATGACCAGCAAGTATGTCCTCGGTCTTCTTTGCTCCAAAATGTCCCATCAAGCCACCTCCATGCGCTTCCTGCAACAAAAACAAACGAACAGAGCTAGTTGGAATGCATAGCTTGTTAGCTCTAAACACAAACCCATCACTAACGATGAATTTATTCCACCCTTTTCCATCTTTACAATGCAGCAACACGTCTCTAAAATCAGCATCATGAACATATTGGTCTTTAATTGTTTCTAACCCAAATATCTTGTAATCAAGTTGATTCAGCAAAGTATATCTCCGTGATAAAGCATCAGCAATAATATTTTCCTTCCCTTTCTTGTGCTTAATAATATAAGGAAAAGATTCAATAAATTCAACCCATTTGGCATGCCTACGATTCAATTTTCCTTGACTACGAATATGTTTCAAAGATTCATGATCAGAATGGATAATAAACTCTTTGGGCCACAAATAATGCTGCCATGTCTCTAATGTTCTAACAAGAGCATAGAGTTCTTTATCATAAGTTGAATAATTGAGAACAGGCCCACTCAATTTCTCACTAAAATATGCAATAGGTTTTCCCTCTTGTAATAAAACACCTCCCAAACCAATTCCACTAGCATCACATTCAAGCTCAAAAGTCTTATTAAAATCAGGAAGTTGTAGGAGAGGTGCATGAGTTAACTTATCTTTCAACATGTTGAATGAATTCTCTTGTGCTTTGCCCCAATCAAAAGGCACCCCCTTCTTTGTAAGCTCATTCAATGGTGCAGCAATGGTGCTGAAATCCTTCACAAAACGGCGATAGAATCCAGCAAGTCCTAGGAAACTCCGCACCTAGGTGATAGTATTTGGGACAGGCCATCCCTGTATAGCTTCCACCTTGGCTTGATCAACCTCAATTCCCTGTGGAGTCACAACATAACCAAGAAAAGACACTCGATCGGTGCAAAAGGTGCACTTCTCAAGGTTACCAAATAAACGTGCCTCGCGTAGTGCATTAAAAACAGCACGTAAATGATCAAGATGTTCATCCAATGATTTGCTGTAAATCAATATGTCATCAAAATATACGACAACAAATTTCCCAATGAAAGCACGCAAAACCTCGTTCATTAATCTCATGAAAGTACTAGGTGCATTAGTTAACCCAAAAGGCATGACTAACCACTCATACAAACCGAACTTAGTTTTGAAAGCAGTTTTCCATTCATCTCCCAATTTCATACGAATCTGGTGGTACCCACTACGTAAATCAACTTTTGGAAACACAACAGCACCACTCAGCTCATCTAGCATATCATCTAATCGTGGAATAGGGTGTCGATATCGAATGGTGATATTATTAGTAGCTCTACAATCAACACACATACGCCATGTTCCATCTTTCTTAGGCACTAAAATTACTGGAACAGCACAAGGACTAAGAGATTCTCAGACATAACCTTTATCTAGTAGTTCTTGCACTTGTCGCTGAATTTCCTTTGTTTCCTCCGGGTTTATCCTGTATGGTGCACGATTTGGCAAAACTGCTCCAGGAATAAGATCAATTTGGTGCTCAATCCCGCGTAGTGGAGGCAGCCCCGCTGGTACCTCACTTGGAAACACATCAGAATACTCCTGCAAAATGTTAGCAACAGCAGGGGGCAAAGAACATTGCATATCCTCAATTGAAATCAAAGCATCCTTGCATATCAAAGCATAAGCAACAGAAGTGGATGCATTGAACTCATTAATATCTGATTTGGTAGCTATCATACAACGTCCTTTCAGTTTTATCTCATCTTTGTTACCAATTACAGATTTATCATTTTTATTGCTCTCGCTCTTGCCTTTAGTAGCCCTAGCAACATCAGTTTGCATAATAGTTTCAGGGGACATAGGATGCAACACAATTTTGCGATCATGGTATAGAAAAGAATACTGATTTGATCTACCATGATGCATAGTATCTCTATCAAATTGCCAAGGTCTACCTAGCAGAATGTTACAAGCTTGCATAGGCACAACATCACATTCAACAATATCTTTGTAGGATCCGATGGAAAAATTAATTCTCACAAGTCTAGTTACCTTTGCCTTACCACTGTTGTTCAGCCATTGGATGTAGTAGGGATGCGGGTGTGGTTTGGTGTTGAGGGCAAGCTTCTGCACCATATCGCTGCTTGCCAAGTTGTTGCAGCTACCTCCATCAATGATCATGCGACAAGAACGCTCTTTGATGACACACTTTGTTTGGAATAAAATGTGTCGCTGATTTTGCTCCGCCATCTCCATTTGTGCACTAAGCACTCGCTGCACGATCAAGCTCTCATAGTGGTCCGCTTCACCTGCATTAATATGTTCTTCTATTTGATCTTCATCACATGCATGGTCAGTCGCAAGCAGTGCAAGTGTATCCTCATCAAAATCA